>NC_090274.1:34968039-35138039 GCF_040414725.1 Anabrus simplex | reverse complement strand
CCTGCCTGCCTGCCTGCCTGCCTGCCTGCCTGCCTGCCTGCCTGCCTGCCTGCCTGCCTGCCTGCCTGCCTGCCTGCCTGCCTGCCTGCCTGCCTGCCTGCCTGCCTGCCTGCCTGCCTGCCTGCCTGCCTGCCTGCCTGCCTGCCTGCCTGCCTGCCTGCCTGCCTGCCTGCCTGCCTGCCTGCCTGCCTGCCTGCCTGCCTGCCTGCCTGCCTGCCTGCCTGCCTGCCTGCCTGCCTGCCTGCCTGCCTGCCTGCCTGCCTGCCTGCCTGCCTGCCTGCCTGCCTGCCTGCCTGCCTGCCTGCCTGCCTGCCTGCCTGCCTGCCTGCCTGCCTGCCTGCCTGCCTGCCTGCCTGCCTGCCTGCCTGCCTGCCTGCCTGCCTGCCTGCCTGCCTGCCTGCCTGCCTGCCTGCCTGCCTGCCTGCCTGCCTGCCTGCCTGCCTGCCTGCCTGCCTGCCTGCCTGCCTGCCTGCCTGCCTGCCTGCCTGCCTGCCTGCCTGCCTGCCTGCCTGCCTGCCTGCCTGCCTGCCTGCCTGCCTGCCTGCCTGCCTGCCTGCCTGCCTGCCTGCCTGCCTGCCTGCCTGCCTGCCTGCCTGCCTGCCTGCCTGCCTGCCTGCCTGCCTGCCTGCCTGCCTGCCTGCCTGCCTGCCTGCCTGCCTGCCTGCCTGCCTGCCTGCCTGCCTGCCTGCCTGCCTGCCTGCCTGCCTGCCTGCCTGCCTGCCTGCCTGCCTGCCTGCCTGCCTGCCTGCCTGCCTGCCTGCCTGCCTGCCTGCCTGCCTGCCTGCCTGCCTGCCTGCCTGCCTGCCTGCCTGCCTGCCTGCCTGCCTGCCTGCCTGCCTGCCTGCCTGCCTGCCTGCCTGCCTGCCTGCCTGCCTGCCTGCCTGCCTGCCTGCCTGCCTGCCTGCCTGCCTGCCTGCCTGCCTGCCTGCCTGCCTGCCTGCCTGCCTGCCTGCCTGCCTGCCTGCCTGCCTGCCTGCCTGCCTGCCTGCCTGCCTGCCTGCCTGCCTGCCTGCCTGCCTGCCTGCCTGCCTGCCTGCCTGCCTGCCTGCCTGCCTGCCTGCCTGCCTGCCTGCCTGCCTGCCTGCCTGCCTGCCTGCCTGCCTGCCTGCCTGCCTGCCTGCCTGCCTGCCTGCCTGCCTGCCTGCCTGCCTGCCTGCCTGCCTGCCTGCCTGCCTGCCTGCCTGCCTGCCTGCCTGCCTGCCTGCCTGCCTGCCTGCCTGCCTGCCTGCCTGCCTGCCTGCCTGCCTGCCTGCCTGCCTGCCTGCCTGCCTGCCTGCCTGCCTGCCTGCCTGCCTGCCTGCCTGCCTGCCTGCCTGCCTGCCTGCCTGCCTGCCTGCCTGCCTGCCTGCCTGCCTGCCTGCCTGCCTGCCTGCCTGCCTGCCTGCCTGCCTGCCTGCCTGCCTGCCTGCCTGCCTGCCTGCCTGCCTGCCTGCCTGCCTGCCTGCCTGCCTGCCTGCCTGCCTGCCTGCCTGCCTGCCTGCCTGCCTGCCTGCCTGCCTGCCTGCCTGCCTGCCTGCCTGCCTGCCTGCCTGCCTGCCTGCCTGCCTGCCTGCCTGCCTGCCTGCCTGCCTGCCTGCCTGCCTGCCTGCCTGCCTGCCTGCCTGCCTGCCTGCCTGCCTGCCTGCCTGCCTGCCTGCCTGCCTGCCTGCCTGCCTGCCTGCCTGCCTGCCTGCCTGCCTGCCTGCCTGCCTGCCTGCCTGCCTGCCTGCCTGCCTGCCTGCCTGCCTGCCTGCCTGCCTGCCTGCCTGCCTGCCTGCCTGCCTGCCTGCCTGCCTGCCTGCCTGCCTGCCTGCCTGCCTGCCTGCCTGCCTGCCTGCCTGCCTGCCTGCCTGCCTGCCTGCCTGCCTGCCTGCCTGCCTGCCTGCCTGCCTGCCTGCCTGCCTGCCTGCCTGCCTGCCTGCCTGCCTGCCTGCCTGCCTGCCTGCCTGCCTGCCTGCCTGCCTGCCTGCCTGCCTGCCTGCCTGCCTGCCTGCCTGCCTGCCTGCCTGCCTGCCTGCCTGCCTGCCTGCCTGCCTGCCTGCCTGCCTGCCTGCCTGCCTGCCTGCCTGCCTGCCTGCCTGCCTGCCTGCCTGCCTGCCTGCCTGCCTGCCTGCCTGCCTGCCTGCCTGCCTGCCTGCCTGCCTGCCTGCCTGCCTGCCTGCCTGCCTGCCTGCCTGCCTGCCTGCCTGCCTGCCTGCCTGCCTGCCTGCCTGCCTGCCTGCCTGCCTGCCTGCCTGCCTGCCTGCCTGCCTGCCTGCCTGCCTGCCTGCCTGCCTGCCTGCCTGCCTGCCTGCCTGCCTGCCTGCCTGCCTGCCTGCCTGCCTGCCTGCCTGCCTGCCTGCCTGCCTGCCTGCCTGCCTGCCTGCCTGCCTGCCTGCCTGCCTGCCTGCCTGCCTGCCTGCCTGCCTGCCTGCCTGCCTGCCTGCCTGCCTGCCTGCCTGCCTGCCTGCCTGCCTGCCTGCCTGCCTGCCTGCCTGCCTGCCTGCCTGCCTGCCTGCCTGCCTGCCTGCCTGCCTGCCTGCCTGCCTGCCTGCCTGCCTGCCTGCCTGCCTGCCTGCCTGCCTGCCTGCCTGCCTGCCTGCCTGCCTGCCTGCCTGCCTGCCTGCCTGCCTGCCTGCCTGCCTGCCTGCCTGCCTGCCTGCCTGCCTGCCTGCCTGCCTGCCTGCCTGCCTGCCTGCCTGCCTGCCTGCCTGCCTGCCTGCCTGCCTGCCTGCCTGCCTGCCTGCCTGCCTGCCTGCCTGCCTGCCTGCCTGCCTGCCTGCCTGCCTGCCTGCCTGCCTGCCTGCCTGCCTGCCTGCCTGCCTGCCTGCCTGCCTGCCTGCCTGCCTGCCTGCCTGCCTGCCTGCCTGCCTGCCTGCCTGCCTGCCTGCCTGCCTGCCTGCCTGCCTGCCTGCCTGCCTGCCTGCCTGCCTGCCTGCCTGCCTGCCTGCCTGCCTGCCTGCCTGCCTGCCTGCCTGCCTGCCTGCCTGCCTGCCTGCCTGCCTGCCTGCCTGCCTGCCTGCCTGCCTGCCTGCCTGCCTGCCTGCCTGCCTGCCTGCCTGCCTGCCTGCCTGCCTGCCTGCCTGCCTGCCTGCCTGCCTGCCTGCCTGCCTGCCTGCCTGCCTGCCTGCCTGCCTGCCTGCCTGCCTGCCTGCCTGCCTGCCTGCCTGCCTGCCTGCCTGCCTGCCTGCCTGCCTGCCTGCCTGCCTGCCTGCCTGCCTGCCTGCCTGCCTGCCTGCCTGCCTGCCTGCCTGCCTGCCTGCCTGCCTGCCTGCCTGCCTGCCTGCCTGCCTGCCTGCCTGCCTGCCTGCCTGCCTGCCTGCCTGCCTGCCTGCCTGCCTGCCTGCCTGCCTGCCTGCCTGCCTGCCTGCCTGCCTGCCTGCCTGCCTGCCTGCCTGCCTGCCTGCCTGCCTGCCTGCCTGCCTGCCTGCCTGCCTGCCTGCCTGCCTGCCTGCCTGCCTGCCTGCCTGCCTGCCTGCCTGCCTGCCTGCCTGCCTGCCTGCCTGCCTGCCTGCCTGCCTGCCTATTAATCAATCAGACGATCATAAAATCAATCAATCAATCAAACACACAAGCAGTCAAGCAATCAATCAATCAATCCATCAATCTAACAATCATTCAAACAGTCAAACAATAAAGCAATCAAACAAACAATCAAGCAATCAAACAATCAGACAATCAAACGATCAATCAATCAATCAATCGAACAAACGATCAAAATCAACCAAACGATCAAAAAATCAATCAATCAATCAAACGATCGATCAATCAATCAAACGATCGGACATTCAAGCATTCAATCAATCAAACAATCAATCAAACAATCAATCAAACGATCAACAATGATCTGCATTTAGGGCTGTCGCCCAGGTGGCAGGTTCCCTACCATTTGTTTACCTAGTCCTTTCTTTAAAACATTTCAAAGAAGTTGGGAATTCATTGCACATCCCCTCTGATAAGTTATTCCATTCCCTGATTTCTCTTCCTATAAATGGACATTTGACCCGATTTGTCCTCTTGAATTCCAACTTTATCTTCATATGATCTTAACTACTCTTAAAATCTTTATCTTGGAGTGTTATTCCTCGCCATCTCTCCACCGACAGTTCGGAACATACCGCTTAGTCGAGCAGTTCGTCTCCTTATACTCGCGAGTCTTCCCAGCCCAAAGTTTTCAACATTTTCGTAACACTCTTCTTTTGTCACAAATCATCCAGAACAAATCGTGCTGCTTTCCTTTGGATCTCTTCCAGTTCTCGAATCAAGTAAATCTGGCGAGGGTGCCATACACTAGAAATTAACCGGACAACTTGGCCGTGCGGTTAGAGGCGCGCGGCTGTGAGCTTGCATCCGGGAGATAAGGGGTTCGAATCCCACTGTCGGCAGCCCTGAAGATGGTTTCCCATTTTCACAGCAGGCAAATGCCGGGGCTGTACCTAAATTAAGGCCACGGCCGCTTCCTTCCAACTCCGAGGCCTTTCCTATCCCATCGTCGCTATAAGACCTACCTGCGTCGGTGCGACGTAAAGCCACTACCAAAAAAAAGCACTAGAAATTTACTCTAATGATTGGGGTCTTACCAGTGACATGCGCCATCTCCGCCCGAAATACCCTCATAGCCATATGAAGAGATCTGTAACCTTTGCTTTTCAACCCTTGAAACGTATTTACTACGGTATGCATTTATTCATACACGCTTAACATTCGTGTTACACCCCCTGTGAGTGTTGGATGCAGACGAAGAATACCCACGCGGTATCCCCTGTCTGCCATAAGAGACGACTAAAAGGGGTGACCAAGAGCTTATTTTTGCTAGATCCTTTACGTCGCACCGACACAGAAAAGTCTTATGGCGACGATGAGATAGGGAAGGGCTAAGAGTGGGAAGGAAGCGGCCGTGGCCTTGATTAAGGTACAGCCCCAGCATTTGCCTGGTGTGAAAATGGAAAACAACGGAAACCCATCTTCAGGGCTGCCGACAGTGGGGTTCGAACCCAGTATCTCTCGGATACAAGCTCACAGTTCACAGCTGCACGGCCAACTCGCCCGGTGACCAAGAGATGATGGACTTAGAACCATGAGATTACTTACGATTAGTACCATCGTGTGCATCCCACCATGGCGGAGTAGCGGGCGCTAGGCTGCATAGACTATGACCGAGCTCGATAGCTGCAGTCGCTTAAGTGCGGCCAGTATCCAGTATTTGGGAGATAGTAGGTTCGAACCCCACTGTCGGCAGCCCTGAAAATCGTTTTCCGTGGTTTCCCATTTTCACACCAGGCAAATTCTGGGGCTGCACCTTAATTAAGGCCACGGCCGCTTCCTTCCCACTCCTAGCCCTTCCCTGTCCCTTCGTCGCCATAAGACCTATCTGTGTCGGTGCGACGTAAAGCAAATAGCAAAAAAGCATAGACTATGTGTAGCGAGAAAAGTTGTCGAGCGCTGCGCTTGAATGTGTTGGTTCCACTGTGTTCAGAATGGGTCTGCCTTACCTATGAGTAGTACCACTAAATGAGAAGCAGCATGGTTCTTGTAGTACCAGAATATCACAGTCACGTTGTTTACACATTTCAGCTAGAAGCAGTTCTTTATTTACCCATGCTAAGCAAGTAGATATTGCTGTGAAAGAGATGGTCGCATAATTACAGGGTGTCTGAGACTAACTCCAACTCTATCATATCGCAGTAATCGCCCCTTCTCACATAAGAAAGGAAGTAGTAGCGGAAGTCGAACGTCGGAAGCAATCAACCAATCCGCGTCACCCCCTTTATGGCCATCAAATGCAGCCCGTTAGACTCAGTTCAAGCAAGAGTTTTTTAAGAACAACCACACCACTTGTTGAAACGCCAGAAAAACAAGGCGTAAAGTGTGGCAACAGCAAGTACGTAATCCAGCCCTGAGTTTAAAAGAAGAACCTTCTGCAGGTTTTCGCCTTCCCTATCCCGTCTGGAAAACACTCAATCGACAGCGGACAGGTATTTTAAAGTGCAAATCTAATCTAGTTAAGTGGGTTTATGTACAAGGTGACATGACCTGTGATTCTGGACTACTACATGATGATGAACACCTGGTTTGTCAGCATTTACCATCACCGTGCACAAAGAAAGATGTCTTTCAGGCTAATGATAAAGCTATCCTTGTAACCGAATAGTGGAGAAACATTATTTAGCAGTGTATCTGGACACGGAAAGTAAATAAAACCATGGTCCTTTGTTATCTGTGAGGGGTGCCATTATATGTGGCATAACATGGGTCTACATTACCTGTGATTAGTACCACTGAAGGAGGAATTGCGTGGCTCTGCTTTACCAGTGATTAGTACCATTATGAGGTGACGGTGACCTGGATTTTGGACTCGATTGGACAAGCATCTTCTCAGAAAATAAGGCATTGTGAATTCGATCCTCTGATTATTTTGGATTCATGATCATTTCTTCATCATTCGTTTTAAGATTCTAGTCAGAAGATATATTTTGAAGGTTTAATTATCGTTTCATTTCGTAGCACCTCGGACCATTAGGGGCCGATGACCTAGCTGTAATAATTCATGGTACCTACTTGGGGAAACGGTTATGAAGGTATAATTCTTCCTTCAGATATTCTTCAAAAGAGGGCTGTCCGCTCCATTTATTTGGCCTACTAATTGATACACATTCATTTTTCTGTTTCAGGTTTTAAACATTCTACCTGTTCTAGTTTTGACTGAGGACTTAATCGATACCAATTCCTTCAAATTAATTAAAGGTTTGTCCCAGCACAATGAATGAACGAACGAATGAATGAATGAATGAATGGATGAATGAATGAATCAATCAATCAATCAATCAGTCAATCAATCAATCAATCAATCAATCATAGCTGATCTGCATTTAGGACAGTTTCCCAGGTGGCATATTCCCTATAAGTCTTTTCTGAATATCAAGCGAGAGACTGCGTGGTTGGAGTCACAAGCCCTTTCCTATCCCATCGTCGTCGTAAGACCTATCTGTGTCGGTGCGACATAAAGCAAATTGTGGAAAAGGTTCTTCTGAAGCTCACTGACTCCACTCCAGACCGTGTGAAGAAGTGCAGAATGATCAGAGGTGCGAATATTGGCTACGGATAGGTTAGTTGTAAGTTGAAAAAGGTCTATTATTTCATTATATACGTATTTATTAATATTATTATTGTTATTATTGTTATTGTGCGTTTACGGCCGCATGGGAACACTATAATCAATTTTTGTCCGGCCTTCTATGATGCTTTATGGTTTTCTTTTTCCTTTCTGTTTTTCCAGTATTTCTTCATTCTATCTGATCTTCGTTGTTGTTCTTCTTCTGAAAATACCCTCTTAGTTGTTTCTCTTTATCACATTTTGGTAGGAATCTAATTTTACTATTCTTCAATTTATTTACTTTGATTTAGTCTTTAAATCCTCCAGTGTTATGTCTAATTCTTTTATTTCTTTTATCCAGACAGGTTGTTGTTTTCGTTTCCAAAGCTTCTCCAAAACTCTGCGTATTAACCTGTCTTGAGGTGTTCTCAACAGATGACTAAAGAATGATATTCTCTTCTTTCTCATGAAATCCGTTATAGGTTCTATTTACTGATATACTGCTGCATTTGGAATGATACACCATTCTCCTTCTTGTTGGTACTTCTTATTAATGCATGTTCTTACTAATCTTCTTTCCGTTTGTAAAATGTTGTCTGTGTTATTCTTTTGCTTTAGTTTAAATAATAACGTTTTACTTCCATAATTTACTTCAGGTTGGACTACAGTCTTATAATGTTTCAATTTTGTATTTATTGACAAACATTTCTTGTTGTATGTATTTCTGGTTACTTTTTGGGCTCTGAATAATTTATTCGTTCTCTCTGACCAATATTTTTTCATTTAAATTGCATGTTATAGTTTCTCCAAGGTGTTTAAATTGTTTTACAATTTCTATTTCTTTCCCACATATCAGAACACTGCTTATTAAAAAGGGATCTATTGCCATTATTTTAGTTTTTCAAATGGAATTGTTAATTTTATTTTTCCAGCAATAGTTTGGAGTTTATTAGCTAGTAGTGTCAAATCATCTGCAAATCCTAAGCAATTTAGGTTAATTTCATCTTTAGTGTATCCAATTTTTATATTTTTGTTATTCTCTCTATACCTTTCTCTCATCAAGTATTCCAGAGTACAATTAAACAAAAGTAGTGATAATACATCACATTGTCTTAGTTCTGTTCTGATTGTGAATGCCTCGATAATTCTCCTCTAAACTTCATCTTTGATTTAGTATTTGTTAACGTTAAACTTATCATTTTAACTTATTTAGGATGTAATCCAAAATTTCATAATATTTTTAATACTGAAGGTCGGTGAATGCAATCATAAGCTTTCCGAAAGTCTACGAAAGTGATATTCATTTCTTTCTTTCGTCTTTTGTACATGTCCATTAATGATTTTAGTGTTATGATTTGATCTGGACAACTACGCCATGGTCGAAATCCTCCCTGGTACTCCCCTAATTCTTTTTCCAGTTGACATTTGAACCGATTGTAAATTATTCTTGAGATTATTTTATAAGTTCAATCCAGGAGTGATTTTCCTCTATAATTATCCGGATTTGTATTATTTTCATTTTAGACATGATAATAAGTTTTTGGGCTTTTTCCCTGTCGGAAAACAAGGTGAAATTATTTACATTTCGCGGAGAATTTGCTCTGCGACTTCAGAAAAAAATCTGGTCTGTTCACGAGTATGAATTCTCCGATTAGGGAAAAACCCAAAAGATTATATCATATCTTACATTTATGGGCAGTGAAAGCATCAATCTAAAAATGTATTTTTATTTCGATTTTCTCCGGTGTCGCTGAACTTACTGCAAGTATTGTACATGCTAGACCTGCATCTCTACTGTCTGACATTTGTGCAAATCGTTATCTGCTGACGGGCAACGCAGTCGAGTTCCAAACAGGAAAAGAATGGCGCTAATATAGCCATAGCACCATCAACATTTTTGTTGTCGAAGTTTAGGAGTATTTCCTTTGTGCGATGATATCGCATTGTTTGTCGGATTTGTGTCGATTTACGCTCTGTTGAGTGCAACGTGAGATCACTGTTGAGAAATGGGTTAGCTGAGTAAGTATGCAGCTAAGAAGGATGATTCTCACCGGAATACAATGCGTGGAAATAATGATCTTTGGTGTCTGTTTGTTAGCGGATCTAGATTGTACCACATTACACGGTTTGTTCTTCTTTAGCTCTCTAATAAAGTGACACAAAATAAGTAATATGTTGTGTTTCATATTGTAATAACAGATATACTTCATACACCGGAAGATAAAAAGCATTAGTTGATTTATCTATAGATAGGGTTACATTTATTTATTTATTTATCTATTTATTTTATTGCTCCGAATTTACGGACTGCCATTATGTCAAAGTTATTTAAAAAAATTGGCTATAAATTGATTACTTAGCATTCTGCTGTATGGCGTCGAAGTTTGGACATTAACAGACACCTTGTGCAACAGACTAGAGGCATTTGAAACGTGGACATACCGAATGATATTCAAAATACCTTGGAATGCCAGAATTGCCAATATAACTTAAAAGTTTTGAATCGTATGAACAAACAACCTGAAATTCTCAATGGCGTCAAGAGAATAAAACTTGAACACTTTTAATAATAATAATAATAATAATAATAATAATAATAATAATAATAATAATTGTACCGGGCGGTACACCTCTACACCGTTTATTTAAAAGTTGCGCCAGTTGAAACTCCTCTTCTGGAGGAAGGTTGAACTTTATCTATTCTATTAATTCTCTACTTTCTCAGAAGATGTCACCACGTGGAAAATTTTGAGTTTTTTGAACTGTGTCACTTTTGATGTGTTTTTGTTTCACTTGAAGTAAGAAGTGTGAACTTTCTCTTCTAGAGGACTCTACTGAAGAATTACAATAGTGCAACCTAGTGCGAAATCAAAGAACTATTTTGTTAGAGAAATTTTTATTTCAAGAGTTTGTTCTTTGTTAAATTTCTTTCTGTCATGGTTTACGTTGGCTGTATACCCCTCCTTTTCCCCTTAGTTTGGATCTAGCCAATCCCGAATTTCTTTAATTAATTTTCCACCAATAATGTGTTTCTTCTTCCCCTATGTAGGGGTTTCTTTTCCCTAGCCAATAAAAACTTTGAGGGAGGGTGTTTTATTTCCCCTAACGCCTAGAATCTTCCGCGAGAGGATATAAACTGCTGATTTTGGGGTCTCCGGGCCACTTCTGTTCCATCTTTCAGTGTATTAAGTACATAGCAGGAGGCGGGAAGCGCCTCTTTCTTCTTCAGCCGTTCAACACCAGGTAATGGCCTATTAATAACTTCTTTTCTTGCTAGGTCGGCAGTTTAACACTCGCGGCGGGTTCGAAGCATTTCCATCATGTAACCTTTTCCTAAAATGTAATTACTCTTTTCATCTTTTTCTTGTAAAGCTACATATTGGGATAGAGAGTGCTAACCCTCTCGAGCTCCCACTCACAGTTGTTTTGAGGTGAACTTATTTTCTCAAACTATTCTTCGTTTATGTAATGTAAAGTGTTCTTCTCTAAGTCACCTCTGTAGTATGGGATTAGCCCTTGCGTTAGCGGCCCAGAGCCAGATTAGGTTTTAAAAAAAACAAAGTGTATTAGGAGTGCAAGATCGCCTCCTCTCAAATTGTTATTTTAGAGGTCATATAATCAACCTTCTTTTCATGTAATAGACCTCTGTAGGTTGGGTATTTTACCCCTGTGAATACGTCCTTAGAGGACAGCTTGAAGGTAGAGTTTGGTGTGGCCTTTGAGAGGCTTAAATTTTAAGAGCGGATCGCTCTTTTGAAAATGGAGTGTCATATGCCTCGTGGAGGCTTTTCTGTGTAATTCGGAGCCAGGGGCTCCTAGGGATGAATGGGGTTTTCTGCCCCTCTGTTAAAACTTGTGTTTGTGGTAAAACTGAGCTGATCGCAGAAGTCAGGGCGTGAAGCCCAAAACCTGTAAATATTGTATCTCCCCTTGTTTTGCTACATTGTACCTGCCATGTCTGTTATGGCTTTGTTTTGAAAAGAAAATATAACCTAGTTAAATTTTAAATTACTTTTACATTAACTTTGATTCCGTAGTTTGAAACCCATTCACGCCCGCACCTTCTTACGCCTCTACCTACCGCTAAAACACGGTAACAATAATAATAATAATTTATGTTCAGTTCTCAGCCCTAAGGTTGGTTGGATCCTCAAAGCTCCGCCATCAGCTGTCATAGATGACCTAGGCATCACTGAAGAGGCGTACTAGGGAAATGAGAAGTGAGGTAGTTTCCCGTTGCTTTCCCCATTGAGCCATAAGTTGCTATTACATATCAGTCTGCCACGCCCACTGAAATCCATGCACCAAGCTACTCTATGAGCAATATTTGCATACCATTCATAGCAGGGACTGGCTGTATAAGGAATGGTATTACTAGCATCGCTCTTACCTCAGTCACTTTCGTATTGTCAAAGCCAAGGATAAGACAGAGACATCAGTGAAAGTAACAAAATTGCTCTAGCCTATACAGGAAGACGTAGTGCACTGATAACACTAGGTTCCGCCAGCAAAGGCATACTACTACTAATACTACTACCGGTCGAGTTAGCCGTGCGGTTGGAGGCACGTGGCTGTGAGCTTGCATCCGGGAGATAGTCGGTTCGAATCCCACTATCGGCAGCGCTGAAGATGATTTTTCATGGTTTCCCATTTTCACACCAGGCAAATGCTGGGGCTGAATCTTAATTAAGGCCACGGCCTCTTCCTTCCAACTCCCAGGCCTTTCCTATCCCATCATCGCCATAAGACCTATCTGTGTTGGTGCGACGTAAAGCAACTAGCAAAAAACATTATTATTATTATTATTATTATTATTATTATTATTATTATTATTATTATTATTATTTTATT
Organism: Anabrus simplex; assembly: GCF_040414725.1. Taxonomy (NCBI): domain Eukaryota; kingdom Metazoa; phylum Arthropoda; class Insecta; order Orthoptera; family Tettigoniidae; genus Anabrus; species Anabrus simplex. Next base: position 35,126,137 of record NC_090274.1, on the reverse strand, counting down.
TAATAATAATAATAATAATAATGGTTTTACGTGCCACTAACTACTTTTACGGTTTTCGTAGACGCCGAGGTGCCTGAATTTTGTCCCGCAAGAGTTCTTTTGCGTGCCACTAAATCTACCGACACGAGGCCGGCGTATTTGAGCACGAGGTGTCATGTGGTCAGCACGACGGATCCTCTCGACCGTTATTCTTGGTTTTCTAGACCGGGGCCGCTATCTCGCCGTCAGATAGCTCCTCAATTGTAATCACATAGGCTGAGTGTACCTCGAACTAGCCCTCAGATCCAGACTTTTCTCATATGATACGATACAATAAGTACCAACTACAACAGGAAAATGTAATGGAAGACGAGGGTTTGGAATTGAATCACGGCTTTTGGTACGCAGTGTAGTGATCAGAAAGTGTATACCACCACCTCTCCTACCCTAGTTTCCAACATTCTGTTGGTGAAGTTTTTTCCGACCAACGGGACTCGAACCAGTAAACGATCATGGCCACACCGGGTGTGCTACACACACACACACACACACACACACACACACACACACACACACACACACACACACACACACACAAAATCTAAATATATAGGCTTAGTGACCGATTGATATACCCATTTTAGGTTAATTAGCGTGGATCGAACGAATGCTTTATTTATTTATTTATTTATTTATTTATTTATTTATTTATTTATTTATTTATTTATTTATTTATTTATTTATTTATTTATTTATTTATTTATTTATTTATTTATTTATCCGTTTACCGTACAGGGTTGATTTCCCCCGAACTCACCGAGGGATACCACCTCTACCACCTCTAGGACAGTGTCCTGGTTCGTGAGACATTTGGTCTAGGATACAACTGGGGAGAAGTATCAGTACCTCGCCCAGTCCGCCACACCTGCTATGCTGAACAGGGGCCTTGTGGGGGATGGGAAGATTGGAAGGGATAGAAAAGGAGGCGGCCGTGCTCTTAAGTTAGGTACTATCCCTGTATTTGCCTGGTGAAGAAATGGGAAAACACAGAAAACAACTTCGAGGATGGCTGAGGTGGAAAATCGAGCCCCCTCTACTAATTTGACCTCCCGAGGCTGAGTGAACCTCGTTCCAGCCCTCGTATACCACTTTTCAAATTTCGTGGCAGAGCCGGGAATTGAACCCGGGCCTCCGGGAGTGGCAACTAATTACACTAACCACTACACCACATAGGTGGACTATTTATTTATTTATTTATTTATTTATTTATTTATTTATTTATTTATTTATTTATTTATTTATTTATTTATTTATTTATTTATTTATTTATTTTTCAGTTCGAGGGGAACTGACATCAATGTCCTAAATCCCATACCTGAAGGAAGAGAGAAGGAAGCTTGAGAGACAGAGGAAGAAATTCCGACTTCTCAAAACAGGAAATGGGATTGAGAAAGGTAAGTGCCTTAACAGGAAAGTGTAAACAAAGATCCAGTTAAGCTTGTAATCATTACTAACAGGACCTACAGTTTCCCGTTGAATCCTAACTGCGGGAATATGTTGTTTTTGTTCCAAATATTCTGCATGTACTGACGGGGGCTCGCCGGCCCCGTGGTGTAGGGGTAGCGTGCGTGCCTCTTACCCGGAGGCCCCGGGTTCGATTCCCGGCTAGGTCAGATATTTTTACCTGGACCTGAGGGCTAGTTCGAGGTCACTCAGCCTACGTGATTAGAATTGAGGAGCTATCTGACGCTGAGATAGCGGCCCCGGTCTCGAAAGCCAAGAAAAACGGCGGAGAGGATTCGCCGTGCTGACCACACGACACCTCGCAATCTGCAGGCCTTCGGGCTGAGCAGCGGTCGTTTGGTAGGCCAAGGCCCTTCAGGGGCTGTAGTGCCATGGGAGGGGAATGGGGGGGGGGGGTTGACGGGGACTCGAAAAGGGCCGCTTTGTTGAGAAGTCAGTGACGAAAAAACCCAGCTATGGTACGCTCATGGTACAAAAAGTTACAGTCGATTGATTATTTCGTTAATTTTATGTGTGTCCGCCCCCCTCTGTGGTGTAGTGGTTAGTGTGATTAACTGCCAGCCCGAGAGGCCCGGGTTCGATTCCCAGCTCTGCCACGAAATTTGAAAAGTGGTACGAGGGCTGGAACGAGGTCCACTCAGCCTCGGGAGGTCAACTGAGTAGAGGGGGGTTCGATTCCCACCTCAGCCATCCTGGAAGTGGTTTTCCATGGTTTCCCACTTCTCCTCCAGGCAAAAGACGGGATCGTACGTAACCCACGGCCACGGCCGCTTCCTTCCCTCTTTCCATCCTCCTACAAGGCCCCTGTTCAGCATAGCAGGTGAGGCCGCTTGGGTGAGGTACTGGTCCTCCTCTCTGGTTGTACCTTCCGACCCAAAGTCTCACCTTGCAGGACACTGCCCTTGAGGCTGAGTCTGAGGGAAAAACCAACCCTCGACGGAAAACGGATTAAGAAAAAAATTATGTTTTATTCATTTACTTAACAAATAAAAAACCCTTGGCATAACATCCCATCAGGGCCTTGGCCTAGCAAGATGATTGCTACACTACTCGATGACATGCAGACACTGGAGTGTCCGTGGTCAACGTGCCAACATCATCAGCCTATTGCTTAGCTTTCTCGTCCGGACATCTGCCTCTCGTATCAAAAGTCTCGGGAGTCTGAGTCAACAACATTCCAGCCCCCCCCCCCCCAAAAAAACCCATGGCACTAGAGCCCTTGAAGGGCCTTGGCCTACCAAAAAACCGCTGTTCACCCCGTAGCCCTGCAGATTTCGAAATGTCGTGTGGTCAGCACGACGAATCCTCTCGGCCGGTATTCTTGGCTTTCTAGACCGGGGCCGCTATCTCACCGTCAATAGCTCCTCAATTTTAATCACGTAGGCTGAGTGGACCTCGAACTAGCCCTCAGGTCCAGGTAAAAATCCCTGACGTGACCAGCAATCGAACCCGGGGCCTCCGGGTAAGAGGCAGGCACGCTACCCCTACATCATAATTCCAGCCCCCTGTTCAGAGTCAAATACCTGGAATGGCCGAGAATCGAACCCGTGTTCTCCCGTAAGCAGGATGTTGTTATTATTTATTTATTTATTTATTTATTTATTTATTTATTTATTTATTTATTTATTTATTTATTTATTTATTTATTTATTTATTTATTTATTTAGCTCCGTATTTCTAGGCGGATATTGGACATAGTAACGACCGTTCTCAAGGAAGACTATCGTAACATTTAGTCAGGGTTCTCACAACAGCTTCACTGATTCGGCTGGTTGAGATTCCCTTCGAAATATTACGAAATTCACCCTCCTTCTTCAAATTGCTTTCAGATTTCCCCTTACTGATGCACAGAACTCTCTCTTTTCGAATCACCAGTGAATACCACATTCTTGCGTGTTTCTGGAAGCTCTTTAAGAAGAAATATGGAAGTTAAGAATGTGAAACATGACTACTTTCACGGATTTCCGTTCGTCAGGCAGTCATGCACGAGGAGGGCCCTGCTCTTGTCCGGTAGCAAGGTCACTCACTTTCTCCTGAGGTCATGGCCCAATGTATAGAGTAGCGGGCTGCATTGTTATGGCCTTGCTTCATTCAGCAAGCGGAAGGGAGAACATCATTCATTAGCATTTAATTCTGCACACTCTTTGATTTCCCTCTCACTTGCTACTTTGTTAACGAACATTTTTGACAGCTCTCTACGGATATCCGCCATAATTACAAAGAAAGTAAAACTTAGAAAGGGGTTTCGAGAGATGAGATGAGAAGTACTGTGCTATTCTGAACCATACAGCTCGCATCTGTTCTGAGGACATTATATATTTAACAAATTTATGAAAACTAAAGTCAGTCAGTCCGGCCATTCTATCCGGTCGATTTCCTTCATTTTTAAAAAACTGAAAGGTATTCATGCACAGATTTGTCATCAGGTACTATAAATCACTTAACTTCTGCCTTCCTCAAATTATTTGATTTTTTCCATTTTTTTGTCTCTTTGAAGCAATTATATCTTTGGTTCGAATTGAGGTACGGAGTTCGTTTTGGCCTAAGAACACTCAGTGGATCTTTCATTTCAGCTCTTAACTATTCAAATTGGTTGATTCTGAGGAAAGTTATGAGTGCACATTCAGTTTGACGTCTCATTTCTTCAACATTTTTTCTCATTTAAGCAATCATATCTTTCGTTCTAATTGAGGTACGCAGTTCGTTTTGATCTCAAAACACTCAGTGGATCAAGCGCTTTCTTTTGAAGTAATAACTACTTAAATTGGTAGATTCTGAGAAAAGTTATGAGTACATTTGTCTCCATGGCGAAGATCTTTGAAGGACTTTTTAACAGTTCGGCGCGTAGTGTTGTTCCAAGGAACGTTTCATTCAATTTCTTTGTGTGAAGTATTTTCAAGTGTTTTGTTGACATACTATTACATTCTATTACCACAGCAGATCATGTGCTTTATTTCATTAACTCGAAACTTTGCAAATACATCCATGAGGATAGTAACCAACAACACCATACTTTGTACATTGCGGACGGAGCCAGCGGGAAACTGCTAGTTTACCTTATTCTCGTTTGAAGTAATTGGTAGCGCAAATATTTCGGTAGAATATAGAATGTAGAATCTTTAGTGTTTCCATGGTGACGCATGCATTGTTGTAGGATGACCAGATAAAAATCTACAGGCAAACAACTCAATGTTGAAAATATCCTGGGGATACGAGCTACGAACTTTAGGTAAATAAAATATAGTGAAGTATGAACGATCGTCGACTAACAAAGAAAATCTTTAATTGCATCATCAAATTAAGAGCAACTAGTAAAGTGGGTAGAAGAAACAAGAAAGACATGAAGGAAGTTGGCATCAATCCAAAATAAATCTTTAATAGAGATACGTTTCGAGCTAAAATTGATACATTCAAGGGGTTCCAGGAAAACAAAATAAGAAGTCCAAGAACATGTGGTCAAAGGAAAGGAAGAGGAACCACAGCGAAATGATGAAGAAGTTATGAGAGGAAGAAAAAAAAAAACTAACCAGCAAGTGAATTGTTTACCATGGTCCAAAGTAACATAGAAGAGAAAGTATGATAATATATTATTTATTTATTCCTAAAAATTACAATCCTTTTCTTAATCATCCTTATCCGTTCGATTAGATCACGGCCGACTTGATGCGTCGCTCTAGCTAGCTCATAAGGAGCGCAACAAGGAATCCAATCGGCCGTGATTATATTAGCAGTTTGCCTTTTTCTACCACTAGGAGCGCTAATGTGAGTCAATGCAGAGTTTCACTTAAGCCCTTATAACTACATTCGGTGTGGACATTTTTCAAAAAAATAATCAAAAAATAGCCTGAGGGTATTGAACCAAGGAACACCTTACAAAAAGAATTATGTAAATAAGTTAATTAGGCTAGGATTTGAATTTTTAAAAAAGAAAACCAGTAAAGAAAAGAGCAATTTTAGGCTGTTTTTCCAGAACTGCATTAAGGCCGGAAGTGATTTTCGAAGTTTGTCTTTTAGGTTGATAGAGCTATCCAAGACTCACAATTTCAAACCTTTCCAGGCTCTTTAGCCCTTCAACTTTCGGCGCAATTGAAGAAATTGATTAATTGTACGTTTTTCTCAGTTGATGATGATGCTTGTTGTTTTAAGGGGCCTAACATCGAAGGTCATCGACCCAATTTTTTTTGGTATGGGGACCCCTTCTTTGCTAAGGAATGTTTTCAATATAAAAAAGAGAAGATTGTGTTCATTTCTTCGCTACACTTAAAAGCATTGAATCATGGATATGGTTTTGGGCTTGGAAAACGATAGAGCGAGTACAGATTCTGTGGTTGTTCACCTCCTTCTTATGACATGGAACGGGTACTCCATCTATAAGGAAGATACAGAGTTCCGATAAATCGAAAGAAATATGTATTATCCTAGTATTACCAGATGCAAATAGATAAAAAAAAAAGGACAAAACTATTTAAAAGGAGGACAATGCCGGAAGAAAGAAGATACAGAAATCCTCCGTTAAGAGTCTTTATTTAGACGTATTCTAATGTTCACATACGTAAACAAAATGTACCCATTAGCATGTTATACAGTAAATTCTTACAAAATTTAAACAATGGAACTAATTTTCATGCCTTTCTGGTACGCTTATGAAGGTTCAGTTGCTTTCAGGAGTTTTGGCGTGAAATGATGCACATGCAGTTCCTGTAGATTATATTGAACTTTTAAGAGTATGTACAAAACGAACTGATGAGGATCATTTCTTGAAGTAGACCACCGACCTAGTCAGTTGATGGATTTTGGAATTATTTAAACTTTCAATATTGTGAGTTGGATCCGCTGATCTTCTTCATTCATTCTTCATCATCATGTTTTGAATTCTGGTCAGGGAATGAATTTTGTAATTTTAATAGTCATTACATTTCGTCTCATTTCGCACCATTAGAGGCTAATGACCTAGAAGTTACGCCCCTTTAAACAACAAACATCATCATGAAATTACATGAGACTATAAAAACGTGCTGATCGATCGTCTGCTGATTACTAAGTAATATTATACACTGTAGCACTGACGTCCTGACTTATATGGCTTCCTGTGTAAGGTGATCCTGATGTATCATTGTACTGACGCAGAATGTATCAAGTACTCACGTTTTCACTTGCGAACTTCTGGAAGCAGTGTGAGAGGAAATTAAACACTCGAATGAAATATCATAAATATTTAACAATGCCTGTAAAAATGATTAATAAAGTACAAAGGTACTCTACGGAGCCATACCAAACAATAGCGTGTAGCAGTTATTTACACGACTCCAATATGAAGGTTCATTCTTCCTAACATCAGAAAGTCAATAATTAGAAAAGAACAGTTAAGGGTAACATATTTAATCTTATAGAACCACAAAGGATGTACACCATGCAAGTCGTAAGAAGTTACTTAGAAATGTACATATTATGTTTTTGTCTAGCTCCAAGTAATTGGGTTTAGACTTTTGTGTAGCTCCAAGTAATTCAATACAGGGCCTTTGGATGAGTATATTCGTACAACTCCAACTAATTTAACGTAGAAAGCTATGGATCTAGGCTCTCATTTCCAAGGTATTTAAAATGGGGAACTTTGATGTAAATTTTTCTACAGTTTCAAGGAATTTAACATAGAGGGCTTCAGATATATAAGCTCACCGGACAAAAAATGAGTCATCTCTGGAGAAATCATCACAAGCATAATGTAATATCGTGTAACTCCGTCTCTGGAGATGATAACCGCCTGGATTCGGTTAGGAAGTGAGTCCACAAGGTTGTGCAGGTATGTCGTAACCAGGTTAAGCCATTCGTTCGCTGAGGATTTGATCGCGCAATTCCACCAAATTGCGGGGGTGCTGATGTTGATGTTTTATCCGCTGCTTCAACATGTCCCACGGATTTTCAGTTGGGTTCAAGTCAGGTGATTTTGCAGGCCGATCGTGATGTAATACGGTGGGGGAGTGTTCATAAAACCAATCACATATGCGTCCAGCCCGTTGAACTTTGCTCTTGTCATCTTGAAAAATCGGAGTATCAATAGCGTACTCATCATGCAGAGACAACACCTGATCATGTTTATTTAAACATTCTGGTTCATCTTAGTGGTTACCTCAGTGAGCTGGCCCAATCCATGATACGAAAAACACCCCACCAGGATGAAATGCTTCACTTGGTCTTCGATGCACTCGACGACGTGCGTCATTGTAATACAGGCAAAAACGTGGTTAGTCAGACCACGTTACGTTCCGTCAGTCAGCTACTGTCCACGTTCGAATTGAATAAGTGCAGCTTTATGTGCCTGTGTGAACGAGGTGACCGACTCCAAATATGCATTGCATGCAGTTCCTGTCACAATGTTCTCACGCTAACAGGTTGGAATGGACCTTCATTCACTGACTGCAGCAATTCCTGTCGGGTTTGGAAGCGATTTTGATTCACAAGCCATGAAAAGCGTTTCCCGTCCCTCTCACTCAGGATCTTTTTCCGATCACAATTCTGATGTGGTGTTCCGTGGCCACGTGTAGTAGACATATTGAACAGTCCGTTGTGAAACACCAACAAATCCAGCAACTTCACGCACGTATGGCCATGGGCACGGCCAAACACGATTTCCCATTGTTGCCACTCTGTCGCATCCTTACATCTACCCGCGTTGGCGTACACTGTCCGCTTGAAACATCAATATCTCACTGATCGCTACAGCCTTATGCCATTGCCTTCGTGATATACAGGCCGTAGTGTAGTTCTGATGACGTCACGCTTTGGGTGAGACTTGGAGGCGATACGCATCCGCTCCGCTTGAATAACACACTCGTTTAAATTACTTAAGAAACTGTTAACACCTTATAAAACGAGAAACTATTCATAAATAGTTGTTAGTTCTGACATACAATGCATATCCATCCTCGTAAGGCTCTATTTCTAGAGTATATCCGTTCGTTTCCGTGAGTACAGGTTAACGCTCTGAGATATATTCTTGCGATTTCTATTCATTTTCTTTTCAACTGGAATATTCACATCATACACACTGATAGAAAACAAGCAACCAATTACCAACACAATATACTACAAATGTAAATTATTTCTGTACCACTAATTGCGAGTAAGCTAACCTCCAACGATAACAAAACATTAATGTCATTCAGTTATTGTTTCAAAAATGTAGATTTTTAAACAGCAAACAATGCCTATACAATTATTTTCATATTCAGTCTTCATGGAATAACCCTGTTCCATTGCCTATGATATGAAATTTGATAGGACAAATCTCAGCACTGTTATTTCACAATACATTTCTACTTAAAATGGTAAAATGGATAAATTGGACTTGGATTTTGAGATACACCGAATTCAAATAAGCCGTAAGTCTGATTACGTAAAAATATATATAATGTTACCCATGTTTTAACTCACCATCTGGACGAGACCCTCTTATTTCCCTCACGATTTAGTCTTTAGGAAATTGGTTGATACACACAACTGTGTGGTGATTAACTATTAATTCCTCCCTAGGAATACCCTTCTTCCATAACCTAAGTCTTTCTTCATCAGAAGCAACCACAAGTACTGCAGTGTTCTCTGCTCGTTTATAATTTGCTTTGCAGCCCAGCACACGGCAACTCTTAGCATGGAGATTTCTCTCACTGATAACCTTAATTCAACTTTATACACATCGTAGTTGATAATAAAACGCTGAATGCACTAACCCAATTAATTTTACACTAGGGATATAACATTACACAAATAAACTACAAAATTAAAACACGGCAGAGCGATATTCTTAACCAAAAGCTTCACATGAATACAGGCTCACACTAAGTTTTCTTCACTAATTGAGGACTTTTCACTTAATAATGCAGTCGATAACGACTCAGTCTGGTATATATCTGAGTAAACCTGCGGCCAACGTTAAAAATTTCAATAAAACAGCGAAGAATTCACATGTAACTCAACTAACTCACGTGCTAAACTTCCCCCCTAACGATCAGCTGATTGCTTTCCCGCGCTTGCTACAGTACGGCCTGTACTTCACAAAGGCAGTGCTTATGCCCACGTAGAGGCGCCATCTGCACAGGCTTAACGATCCATTTGTCTATGCGCACTACGGTGACTATTTTTTGTCCAAGCTTTCATGCATCGGAACGATTGTGACTGACATCAATAAAACTTCTGGATTCATGTTTGTTTTGGTACCATAAAGTTCCTCCAGCTCATTCGCGTACTCGAAGTACCTTCTGCCGCTCCCTGTTGAAATTTTCGCGTCTCTGTACTTCTTATAATTTCTGTCGAGAACACGCCATCTGTTCTCACAATTGCTTTCCGTGACTTTCCTTTTTAGCATCACAGTAAGCTCTTCTGCTATTACCTTCCACGTTTGTCTTATTGACCTTATTTTAAAGGTCCCTAATTGATGTCGATGTTGTTTATACAAGTCAATCAAGGCCTTGGTACCATTTACATCCCACACCATAACTTCGGGATTTGAATTGGATGTCCCTGCCCCTTCTTCATGGAATATGATGAATTCGGAAAAGTCTGAAACATACAAGTGTTCCTGTTCTCTTACTTTATTTCATACTTTGTGTTGACAGAAATAGAATGTGGGTTATGTCAACAGAATTCAAAACTTGTTTATACAGTAGGTCTAACATCAAAATTTCGCTCAATACGGTCAAAATTACAAACCTATAAATTGTATAATTGTAGAAATATTACGTTAGTTAATATTTAAATAAAATACTTACCTTCCATGTTTCTGATTCCTTTTTAACAGTTTTAAAACTTGTGCTAAGCTATGTGTTATTGCTGAGAGGTAACATTAAGGAGACTTTATATGTGACGTATATTTCAGCATTCATTGGATTGCGGTACTCCTATTCCTTGGAGTTCATGAACGAGAATCCATTCCAACCAAAGCCTACTAGATACTAGAAGGTCTGGACAGAGAGCCAATTTCTTGAATTAAAAGCGGGGTAATAGTTTTTCTCTTTTCCACCGCTAGGTTCGCGTTTATGGTCTGTTGTTTGGCGCGAATTCTATGATTACCTGTGTTACTGCAACATGTTTTATGAGAAGAAAGAACATATTAAACTTCATTTTATAAGGAAAGGCCGTATCTAACATGAAATATGAAGAGTTTTGTCGTTTTTTAATTTATTTGGTCTCACGATTTGCAATATATGGATGGTTGCTGAGATGCACTTAACATTTGTTTAGTTATGTGTTTCCAAATTACCGTGAAAGTGGTGGTGGTGATTATTGTTTTAAGAGGAAGTACAACTAGGCAACCATCCTCTATATAACACTAATCAGAGAGAGAAATTGGAAGGGACCAGACACTTCGAAAAATGAAAATATCAGCCAGAGGAAAATAATAATGGCCACAAAGGGCGTGAAAATGAAAGACTCTCTAGCCCTCGGAAACTTAATAGTGTCGGGGTCGGCAAAGAACCAGAGTTGACCAAGGAAGGTCGGATAGGATAGATGAAAGTGATGAGCCAGGCACAAGTAAGTGGAAGAAATGCCAGGACTCAACTAAGGGCCCCGTGGTCGCCAACCCACGATCCCAATTGCCGTCAAGTTTCTCTATCCATTCTGTGGGTTAAGGTGGTTTATTGTTGCGTTCCTAACTGCACATCTGATACAGCGAAGAAATATACACAGATATAAATTTTCATCTTTTTCCTAAAGGTCCGAGTTTAGGGGACAAATGGAGGCTTGCTATTTCTCGACAGGGCAGCAGAAAAGGATCTCTTTGGGCTGCTAATGATAACTCCAGAATATGTAGCTTGCACTTTGTCGAATCAGATTAGTATAAGTACAGTGAAGGGAATTCTGCTCCCCGACAAAGTGCCGGCGCAAATTCGTCTTCTTCTTAAAAATGTATTAATATTTACAATGCGGGCGTTAGGATATCTCGGAAAATGTAACCTTGTCCAAAAGCTGAAATTCCTCACCGCTCCAAAGTTTAAAGAGACGTTTCAGTGCCGCGACTGTGATCAAGCACACATCACATACGTTATACTTACAAAATTTTTCAGGCCTGTTCTTGATACTAATGCAAAGAAAGAGACTAAAGACTGTGATTTATTAAACAAATTCAAGAGCAAGTCTCCGAGCAGAAAAGTGTTGAAATTATAGAAATAGGGAAAAATCTTGTGAGTACTTCTATTTAGGCCTATTTCCCTATTCTTTATTCTTGTGCGATAATCAAGTGCTAAAATATATGTAGTGTAGTGTGTTCTAAGTTGTTTTATATATTTATATCTGATTCACACCGGCCATAACGATAATAAAATGTATTATTTCGCGTTATTGTATGAATCTTCAATATAAGGATATAGACAGAACATGAGAACAACAGAACATAAACGCGAGCCAAGCGGCAATCGCCTGAACTACTTTGTTCGCCCAGAAATCTGTCGGCTTGTCCAGGCCTTCTATTATAGCGTAGGCAACGTTCCAATACAACCCACTCGTGTATCAATTCCGGAACTGATACGAAGTCAGCGCATGCGTATAGAGCGATATATGAATGCGTCCATGTACTCACAGTAAACTGCGTTTTGGAAATAACCTATTGTAGAGCTCTAAGTAATTTAACATAGCAGGCTTTGGATCTAAACTTTTGTACAGACCCATGTATTTGTATTTAGAAAAGTATGGATCGTGTAAACAGGCCAATGGCTAGCACCACCGAAGTCCGTGGAGCAGAAAGCACAATGTAAGGACAAAACGAGTCCTCAGTGAGATCCGATCGACGAGCTTTTCTCATCGAGGCGAGAGCGGTGCCAACTCAGGTATGTCCAGTGGGCTGGATTGCGCCGTGGTTGGATGTATTCCCTCGCCTGGCACATAGCAAGTGGTGCATGTGGCCACGGATATGTGTATGTGTGTGGTTCCTACTGTGTCGATTAAGTAAATCCGGTCGCGGAGACTTTCCGCTCTGAATGTGCCTCGGTATACATTCCACTCTGGTTCCCTCGTTCGCTCGCTGGGTGCTTGCTTATTCCACACGGCAAGCGAAGAGTACATCTTCAATAATAATAATAATAATAATAATAATAATAATAATAATAATAATAATAATAATAATAATAATAAAATCTTAATAATTTATCAACAAATTCGGAAAAGTCTTCCAGCTGGATAAAATCAAGTATCTAACCGAAATTATTCAATCAACAGAGATACATTAGGAAGCAAACTAAAAATAATGTTATTGGCTTTACGTTCCACTAACTATTTTTTGAAGACGCCGAGGTGCCAGAATTTAGTCCCACAGGGTTCTTTTTACGTGCCAGTAAATCTGCCGACACGAGGCTGACGTATTTGAGCACCTTCAAATACCACCGGACTGAGCCAGGGAACCAAGCAAAGAAAGAACTCCAAAAAGTTTACAAAATCACCTGGAACAGATACAAAACAAAATCTATATACAAATCCACAGTTCTAGCCTTCAGGCAAGCAAGTCAGTGTTGAAAACATCCTAGGGATATGAGCTACGAAGTTTAGACAAATAAAATATTAAAAAGTATGAGAATATATTCTTTATTTATTCCTAAATATTACAATCATTTTCTTAATCATCGTTTATCCGGTCGATTAGATCACGGCCGATTTGATGCGTCGCTCTAGCTAGGAGCGCAGCGAGGGAATCCAGTCGGCCGTGATTAGATTAGCAGTTTACTTTTTTCTACCACTGTGAGCGCTAATGTGAGTTAATGCGTTGTTTCACTGAAGCACCACTACGAGCGCTAATGTGAGTCAATGCAGAGAGTCACATTCGGTGTGGACATTTTTTCAAAAAATCCAAAAAAAAAAACGCTGAGAGTATTTAACGATGAAACACATTACAGATTTAATTATGGAAATAAGTTAATTTGACTAGTATTTGAATCAAAAAGAAAATTAATAAAGAAATAAGCTATTTTAGGCAGTTTTCCGGAACTGCATTTACGCCGGAATTTGTTTTGTTAGTTTGATAGAGCTATCCAAGACTCATAATTTGAAATCTTTTCGGCCCCTTTAGCCCTTCAACTTTCGGCACAATTGAGGAAATTGCTTAATTTTACGTTTCTCGTAGTCTGGGGATCCGTACTTTGCTAAGAAATGTTGTCGACCTAAAAAGAAAAGAGGATGTCTTCGAGAAAATAAAAGATAGTGACGTAAAACTGAGAGACTTGATGAATGTTAAGGCTTAAAAATGTGCCTAATGTTCACACTGAGTTCTACGAGAACATTCTGCAGTGACTAGCAGGTAATAACTAGAGTCCGGATTATTAGGTGTTGATAGGTTAGAATACAAACTTACTTAAGCCAGTAACAAGTATACCCTACACTGTACAACGGTTATGCTATGAGATTTGCATAGATGTTAGGGGTACAGCCTATAGAACTCCTTGAATTTATGCTCCTCTTTCTACATTGTGGTACAACGGGTTGCATAACACTTCCTACTAACCAAATTACTTTGCATTCTAACCTATTACCACCTACAAATCCGAGGTATAGTAATAACACACAAGAAGACAAAGAGTGCTGGATTTCTTGCTATTTCTAGGATAGTAATGATCTTGATTACAGACTGTTTCAGTTCAGTTACCTCCGAAACAACAGAACAATAAAATAACTAATGATTCTATCTACAATTTTGCTCAGATTGTAGCAACATATTTAAGTTCTCCTTACACTTGTAGTTGGTTGAAAGGGCATCACTCTGCTATAATAAAAGTATTGCAACATCAAATCATGAATGGTATCCTTCCATAGAACGAATACCTCAAATACTTCAAATATCTCCCGACTACCTGAAAAAAAGCGATGGGTGGTGTTCGCTTAGTGCACGTGTAAAAATGTGTAATGTGTGCCCCGTGTTTTAATAAGCATCCAGACAGCGATAGCAAATTGCTCTTTTCAAATGGGACTGTTCCCATTTCTACCGCATACACAATTGTTCGTAGGCAGCTACATTCAGGAATGCAATTACAACAGAAGTGTTCAAGCTGGGTATTTGTGTCCCTAATTTCAGATGATCCAAGCTATAAGACATATTTACGTCGAAACAGCTTTTCCTTTTTTCCGTTTTTTCCAAAACTCCCTTCTTGTGACTCATGTCCTTATAACAAATCACGATTCAATTCATTTTCACAGCATGTAGCGCAGCCAATGATTCAAATTACCCATGTGGTTTGTATGAAGCAGGACACTGTAGAATCCTAACCTAATCTCGCATAATGTTTCGAATCAAATTTGCACATTGGTCTTCAGATAACCACAAGTTCAACCTTTTTTTCAGTAGCCTGCAGGAAATGAATAATGAATGATTTTGATCCTGACGTCACAGATTTGTTTGCCGTTAGATGCGTATTCTTTTATCTTCCGAAGTAGAACGGCGCTTCCAAGACCACAAACAACCCAGGAAGGTTAACGCCCATAGCTGGGAGCTGCGAGGAGATGTTGAAATAATGGGCAAGGACGGCAAGGCCAAGGCCGCAAACACACAGCATTAACCTGCTTTCATCACAGATTCGACTGAAGATAAAAGAAAACTAAGCCATGTTACGGATTAGCGCCGCCAAGAATAATATGGTGTTTTAAAATTCTAAAAAAAAGGCTCCACAAACAGTTATCTAACACCCAACAAAATACAGTATAGGAAACGCAGATTTGATCATCTGCCCACATAGTTTTGTCTAAAACAGTGGGTTTAGATAATAGGATAATAAAAATTAATATGAATATGTTTTTAGGCTGGGGTCTCTCTGGAATTGTATTCAGGCAAAAGGCAGTTTTAATTTTAGCCTGACATTCTCATGAAATTCAACAGAATTGAATGTCAGCTTGGTGATACAAAACTGGAACAGGTAGAAAATTTTAAGTATTTAGGTTGTGTGTTCTCCCACGATGGTAATATAGTAAGTGAGATTGAATCGACGTGCAGCTAAGCTAATGCAATGAGCTCGCAGTTGCGATCAACAGTGTTCTGTAAGAAGGAAGTCAGCTCCCGGACGAAACTATCTTTACATCGGTCTGTTTTCAGACCGACTGTGCTTTACGGGAGTGAAAGCTGGGTGGACTCAGGATATCTTATTCATAAGTTAGACGTAACAGACATGAAAGTAGCGAGAATGATTGCTGGTACAAACAGATGAGGACAATGGCAAGAGGGTACTGGGAATGAGGAGATAAAGGCTAAGTTAGGAATGAACTCAATGGATAAAGCGGCTTCGGTAATGGGGTCATGTGAGGCGAATGGAGGAGGATAGGTTACCTAGGAGAATAATGGACTCTATTATGGAGGGTGCCAACGGCCTAGCCGTGTTGAAACACCGGATCCCGTGAGATCTCCGAAGTTAAGCAACATTGGGCGTGGTCAGGAGTTGGATGGGTTGCCACGTGCTGTTGGTGGGTGGTAAGGGAATGGAGGAGCGGAAAGGAACTGGCCACCCTACCGCACGTAAACTCTGGCTCAGGAACACCTCTGCGGAGGTTCGGACCTGCCTTCGGGCAGAATAACCCTTACCTACCTTACCTTATGGAGGGTAAGAGAAGTAGGGGGAGACCAAGGCGACGACTCAGTTTCTAACGATTTAAAGATGAGAGGTATAGAACTAAATGAGGCCACAGCATTAGTTACAAATAGGGGATTGTGGCGACGTTTGCAGACTGAACGCTGAAAGGCATAATGGTCTATAATGATAATGTACTGTATGTATGTATTCTTATGAGCTTCATAATAAGCTGAAATGTTTAGAGAAAATATTGTTTCACAAAATTTACAACAACTTTCTTCACAAATTTCAGATAAAATACAAACTTGGTGTACAGATTAACAATAAGTTGCTTTAGGACCTATTGAAGTTTGGTAACGATCAGATCAATACTTTTAAAAGTTATGAATTTCCAAAGTGAGCGCTCTGTTGGAAATGGAAAAAAAAAGTCGTCACTTTTCTCGTTCAACCTGCGCTAAAATTTTAACTGGATACGATAAAAATGTCTACTATAGATAATTAAACGTAGAATAAAATAATATAAAGTCTGGTGTAGCTTGTTTCTAAGTGGGACAAAGGATGAACGTCTTATTAACGTATAAACTCGGGTGTCTAAGCCTTTTTTCCACAACAGTAGTCATAAAATTCCCGACATCACTGTGACCATGGCAACCAAGCAGCGTCATCATCTCACTGTACGCTTGCTTCTTGTAACTAAGAGATTGAAGAAATATCGTGTCAGGCGAACTCCGTTCTACTCCTCAGTCAAGAATTGAAATCCTTGAACTGATCGGAAAAAATCCCAGGGCCTTGGAATTTAAAGCACACTACCTCTACACCATAGAGCTGCTTAATATAATTAAATTAGTATTGTATTTACGTCCGCCTCTGTGATGTAGTGGTTAGCGTGATTAGCTCTGCCACGAAATTTGAAAAGTGGTACGAGGGCTGGAACGGGGTCCACTCAGCCTCGGGAGGTCAACTGAGTAGAGGTGGGTTCGATTCCCACCTCAGCCATCCTGGAAGTGGTTTTCCGTGGTTTCCCACTTCTCCTCCAGGCGAATGCCGGGATGGTACCTAACTTAAGGCCACGGCCGCTTCCTTCCCTCTTCCTTGCCTATCCCTTCCAATCTTCCCATCCCTCCACAAGGCCCCTGTTCAGCATAGCATGTGAGGCCGCCTGGGCGATGTACTGGTCATACTCCCCAGTTGTATCCCCCGACCAAGAGTCTGAAGCTCCAGGACACTGCCCTTGAGGCGGTAGAGGTGGGATCCCTCGCTAAGTCCGAGGGAAAAACCGACCCTGGAGGGTAAACAGATGATGATGATGATTGTATTTACGAGGTCTACCCCTCTCTGGGTGGGGGGACGCAGACGAAGAATACACCACTGGTATCCCCTGCCTGTCGTAAGAGGCGACTAAAAGGGGCGACCAAAGGTAGAACCATGAAACTACTTCTTCTTTTTATTTTATTTTTATTTTTTTATTTTTGCTATTTGCTTTACGTCGCACCGACACAGATATGTCTTATGGCGACATGGGAGAGGAAAGGCCTAGGAAGTGGAAGGAAGCGGCCGTGGCCTTAATTAAGGCACAGCCCTGGCATTTGCCTGGTGTGAAAATGGGAAACCACGGAAAACCATCTTCAGGGCTGCCGACAGTGGGGCTCGAACCCACTATCTCCCGATTACTGGATACTGGCCGTACTTAAGCGACTGCAGCTATCGAGCTCGGTGAAATTACTTCCGCTTAGTACCATTACCATGGGTCGACGTTAGTACCACCATGTGAGGAACACCGTGAATCTACGTTACCAATGAGTAGTGCCTTTATGTGAGGAACACCACGGTTTTGTGGGTAGTAGTGTCTACGATCGTGTGTCTTCCACCGAAGCGGGGGAGCAGGCATTCGGCTGCGCGAACTAATGTCCATGTGCTGTAACGCTGTGCTGGAATGTGTCGGTTCCCCTGAGTTCAGAATAGATCTGCGCTACCTATGAGTAGTACCACTTTACGAGAAACACCATGGGTGTACGTTGCGTGCGATTAGTACCACTACGTGAGAAAAACCACGAGTTTGGCTGGCGCCCGTGCTAAGTACCACTATGTGTGAAAACCATGGCTGTGCGTTACCTGGGAGTAGTTTCATTATGTGACGAATACCATCTGTTTGTATTACCTGTGCTTGTTATCATCATGTGTTATACACCGTGGGTCTACATTGCCTATGATAAGTAGCACTATGTGAGCAACACCATGAGTATACGTTGTCTGTGATCAGTTCCACTTAGTGAGGACCACCACGGGAATACCGGCGCCCGTGATTAGTCCCACTGTGTGCGGAACACCCTGTGTCTGCTTTGCTTGTGAGTAGTACCCTTATGTGCGGAACACCCTGTGTCTGCTTTGCTGGTGAGTAGTACCCTTATGTGCGGAACACCCTGTGCCTGCTTTGCTTGTGAGTAGTACCCTTATGTGCGGAACACCCTGTGTCTGCTTTGCTTGTGAGTAGTACCCTTATGTGCGGAACACCATGTGTCTGTTTTGCTTGTGAGTAGTACCCTTATGTGCGGAACACCATGTGTCTGCTTTGCTTGTGAGTAGTACCCTTATGTGCGGAACACCATGTGTCTGCTTTGCTTGTGAGTAGTACCCTTATGTGCGGAACACCATGTGTCTGCTTTGCTTGTGAGTAGTACCCTTATGTGCGGAACACCCTGTGTCTGCTTTGCTTGTGAGTAGTACCCTTATGTGCGGAACACCCTGTGTCTGCTTTGCTTGTGAGTAGTACCCTTATGTGCGGTACACCCTGTGTCTGCTTTGCTTGTGAGTAGTACCCTTATGTGCGGAACACCCTGTGTCTGCTTTGCTTGTGAGTAGTACCCTTATGTGCGGAACACCCTGTGCCTGCTTTGCTTGTGAGTAGTACCCTTATGTGCGGAACACCCTGTGTCTGCTTTGCTTGTGAGTAGTACCCTTATGTGCGGAACACCATGTGTCTGTTTTGCTTGTGAGTAGTACCCTTATGTGCGGAACACCATGTGTCTGCTTTGCTTGTGAGTAGTACCCTTATGTGCGGAACACCATGTGTCTGCTTTGCTTGTGAGTAGTACCCTTATGTACGGAACACCATGTGTCTGCTTTGCTTGTGAGTAGTACCCTTATGTGCGGAACACCCTGTGTCTGCTTTGCTTGTGAGTAGTACCCTTATGTGCGGAACACCATGTGTCTGCTTTGCTTGTGAGTAGTACCCTTATGTGCGGAACACCATGTGTCTGCGTTGCTTGTGAGTAGTACCCTTATGTGCGGAACACCATGTGTCTGCTTTGCTTGTGAGTAGTACCCTTATGTGCGGAACACCATGTGTCTGCTTTGCTTGTGAGTAGTACCCTTATGTGCGGAACACCATGTGTCTGCTTTGCTTGTGAGTAGTACCCTTATGTGCGGAACACCATGTGTCTGCTTTGCTTGTGAGTAGTACCCTTATGTGCGGAACACCATGTGTCTGCTTTGCTTGTGAGTAGTACCCTTATGTGCGAAACACCATGGGTTTGTGTTACCTGTGAGTGATGCCAATGTGTGCTACATACGATAGGTCTACATTTCCTGTGATTAGTACCACCATTAGAGAAACACCATGAGTCTGCGTTACCTGTGATTAGTATCACTATAGGAGGAACACCATGGTTCTACCTCCCAGTGATTAGTACCATTATTAGGGGCCGGCGACCTGGATATTGGACTCCTTTACATAATAACGCATCATCCCAGTAATTCAGGCTTTGTGAATTGGATCCACTGATTGTTCTTGCTTCACTATCATTTTTTATCATTCGTTTTAGATTGTATTCAGTGGATAAATTTTGAAGTTTTAATTTTCGTTTCGTTTACCTCTTACCATTAGGGGCCGATGACCTAGCTGTTAGGCCCTTTTAAGCAAAAAATATCATCATCATCATCATCATCATATTTACTCTCATTTTCTTTCCATTTATCGCAACTCTTGATCTACCCTATTGGTGGAGTCAAAGGATGCATTATCTGTACCCCCTACATGTTGTAGGAGGCTACTAAGAGGGGAACAAGTAAATAATCTGTACTCGCTCTTTCGTCTTGTAAGCCCAAAAACATATCCACGATTCTATGCTTTTCCGTGAAGCGGAAAAAATGTGAGTGCGAATTTTTTTAATATTATCTGCAATAAATGCCTTTAATTTAATTTAAATCAGTTAACGCCTGTATTCACTATGCACTCTCAAAGTACATTGGCCATCTGGAATCGAACCCTCGAGAAATGCATGGATTCTTCGTCGTAGCTTTGAATATTTTCGAAAAATGTTCATATAATCTGACGCAGAAATTCTTGCGCTCGACTCTGCTGGGCGCGCTTTTTAATTTATAACATTTTAAACTCTTCCCCCATTTTTTGTCTCGCTCTGCTTTTCAAACTATTTATAAGATACTAGCTGTTACCTGCGGCTTCGCTCGCGTGGATTTCGTAAAAGTAATTGTTCCTCGGTACTGTATTAAGACATTACCCAAAAATTCCTACAGTATAAATACTTACCGAAAAATTGAGTTTCATTTACCTCTTTGTTAATCACGTTTTTGGTACTGCCTTTTGGGGTTAAGATGACCAGGCTAATGGCAGAGCTAACTCTGGAACATGTGACATAGAACTATACAGTCCTCTCTCAATTCGAAAACAGAAGAAAAAAAGTGTTTCTTTAGTTTGAAGGAGATTCCAAATACCAGTTTTCACGTCTGTAACCTCTTCAGTTTTGAGACAAGCATCCCCATTACATGATTCAACCGTCTTTTCAGTACTTTTCAACCTTCCCCTCCAGTGGATTTTCCGAAAACAAACAAAATACGCGTTTCTATATTTTTAAAGGAGATTACAAACACCAGTTTGTATTTGAGATATACTCTTTTAACAGATTCACACTTATTCATTTCTTTTCATCCCCCCTTAAGTAGATTTTCCGAAAACAAGAAAATACGTTTCTTTGTTTTTAAAGGAGAGGTTCCATGTACCAATGTTCATGTCTGTAACATCGTCAGTTTTTGTGACATAAGTATCCTCACAAAAAGGATTCTACCACTTTTTCACTAATTCGCCAGGTTCTGATGATCTTTTCAAAAACACAGTTGAAGAGTATCGGGGATAGCCCATCACCTTCTCGGACTCCTGTTTTGATGTCAAAGGAATGGGAGAGAGATCCGTGGAACTTCCCCTTGGATTTTGTATCGCTCAGGGTGGCTCTAATTAAAGCCGGCAGTTTCAAATCAACTCCAAATTCATTTAAGATGTTTAGCAGGACTTCCCGGTCAATGGAGTCGTACGCTTTCTTAAAGTCCACAAAGACAGATATATACTGCTTGGACCTTAGTGTACAATATCTGATGATCGTTTTGAGATTTTGGATCTGTTCGGCTGTTGAGCGACCTTTTCTGAACCCTCCTTGGTATTCACCTATTTGATGCTCGACTTGTGCTTCCATTCTCCAGGATGGCAAGTGATAGAATTTTGTAAGTCACGGGTAGCAAAGATGTTCCTCTGTAGTTGTTGATGTTCTTCATGCTGCCTTTTTTGTGTAATGGATGGATCAAAGCTATTTTCCAATCTTCGGGTAGGGTCTCCTTTTTCCAAATTTCTTCTATTTGCTTTTGCAAGATATCAAGTGATTCCTCTGGGGCATATTTCCATAGTTATTATTATTATTATTATTATTATTATTATTATTATTATTATTATTATTATTATTATTATTATTATTATTATTATTATTATTATTATTATTATTATTATTGCTAGTTGTTTTTACGTTGCACCGACACAGATAGGGCCTATGGCGACGATGGGAAGGGAAACCACGGAAAACCATCTTCAGGGCTGCCGACAGTGGGGTTCGAACCTACTATTTCCCGAATTATTATTATTATTATTATTATTATTATTATTATTATTATTATTATTATTATCATCATCATCATCATCTGTTTACCCTCCAGGTTCGGCTTTTCCCTCGGACTCAACGAGGGATCCCACCTCTACCGCCTCAAGGGCAGTGTCCTGGAGCTTCAGACTCTTGGTCGGGGGATACAACTGGGGAGAATGACCAGTACCTCGCCAAGGCGGCCTCACCTGCTATGCTGAACAGGGGCCTTGTGGAGGGATGGGAAGATTGGAAGGGATAGACAAGGAAGAGGGAAGGAAGCGGCCGTGGCCTTATGTTAGGTACCATCCCGGCATTCGCCTGGAGGACAAGTGGGAAACCACGGAAAACCACTTCGAGGATGGCTGAGGTGGGAATCGAACCCACCTCTACTCAGTTGACCTCCCGAGGCTGAGTGGACCCCGTTCCAGCCCTCGTACCACTTTTCAAATTTTCGTGGCAGAGCCGGGAATCGAACCCGGACCTTCGGAGGTGGCAGCTAATCACGCTAACCACTACACCACAGAGGCGGACATTATTATTATTATTATTATTATTATTATTATTATTATTATTATTATTATTATTATTATTATTATTATTATTATTATTATTATTATTACATCATCGCAATTGGGAAATATCCCGGTCGCAATTATCACCTACAGTAGTGTGATAATAAAGAGTTAAGTTAAAACATAATTACCCAAAACAACAACAACAAAACAAGAACAGTACAACAAGCAATTCCGTGGAAAGAAAATATTACAAGTAATCCTACCAGTTTAACATTCTAAAACCAGCAGAAAATATGGCCATAATTTAATTTCGTGCGGCTATTTCTAGCCGAGTGCAGCCCTTGTAAGGCAGACCCTTCGATGAGGGTGGGCGGCATCTGCCATGTGTAGGGAACTGCGTGTTATTGTGGTGGAGGATAGTGTTGTGTGTGGTGTGTGAGTTGCAGGTATGTTGGGGACACCACAAACACACAGCCCCCGAGCCACTGAAAATAACCAATGAAGGTTAAAATCCCCTACCCGGCCGGGAATCGAACCCGGGAACCTCTGAACCGAAGGCCAGTACGCTGACCATTCAGTCAACGAGTCGGACAATATGGTCATGACCGAGAGACATATTTATGATCATTTGATTTTCGGAAATGGAAAAATTGTTTCTTTTTCTAATCATGTTTATGTTCGATTTGAATTGAAGCGAGGAAATCGTGGAAAGGAAATCCACTGCTAGTTTGTAAGAGAACTGAATCCTGGACAACAAGGTGGATATCTACAGGAAGTAACCATATCGAAAACAAGGATTTGTTCTGGTGTTTCCTCCTCGTCATCGACTCATTATGCGAGATGTTTTAGTCCTGAAGGCGATGATGCAATGCAGGTTATTTCCGAAGCCCATTTCATTTGCACCGTGCTTGGTGACGTATGTTTATACCGGATCTTAACTTTCACTCGCCTACTCAGTGAAAGTGTTCGCTACAACACGGACATGCTACTACAGATCCGTTAGAACTATGCCCGTCCATTTGCGTCAGAGCCATTCTGGGGAACCCTGCAGCCTAACTGACACACTTTCGCACCCCGTACAGTTTCTATTTCAATCCCATGGTGATACGGAAACGTAGAATAATGCACAGTAATCTGTTGATATTAATATTTAGAGCCTTGAGGGATTTACGGGAAGAAGATGAGGTCAATAACGATATTCGTCCCGAATACCGTAGAGTAATGGGTACCATAGATATGTCGCAATCATAACACGGCGTCTTCCAACTGACCACTCAACCAGGGTCTATTCCACAAAAGTATAGTCTTGTACATTACAAGTAAATTCTCTAGTAACTAGTGCAGATACCAGAGTTTCTGTTCCACAAAAGGATTTTCTACAGTTGTACTTTACTACTCCATACTTACAAATTATCAGTGAGTTTTTATGGGTGTGTTACACGAAAGTACTAGTACCGGTACTTGTAACTTACTAGTGAATTGAGAAGCATTCTCTACCAGTGAAAGGACAATAATATATAAAAGTACTAGTGCTTTCTTATTTCAGATACATTTTGATAAATATGTGTTCTAGCAGTAGTGATAGTGATGGTGATGAAAATTAAAACTACCGTCTATATAGAGAAAGAATAAACCCAGTTTAACACTGTAGTCTATTTGAATACCGAGCTCGATAGCTGCAGTCGCTGAAGCGCGGCCAGTATCCAGTATTCGGGAGATAGTAGGTTCGAACCCCACTGTCGGCAGCCCTAAAGATGTTTTCCCGTGGTTTCCCATTTTCACACCAGGCAAATGCTGGGACTGTACCTTAATTAAGGCCACGACCGCTTCCTTCCCAGTCCTAGCCCTTTCTTGTCCCATCGTCGCCATAAGACATATCTGTGTCGGTGCGACGTGAAGCAAATAGCAGAAAAAAATGTCTATTTGAATACAATGAGCGTTTTAGGTTAAGCACAATACAAGTGGAAGAACTTTTGATAGATAATGGGCATAGGTTAAAACATTCTACGAACAGAAATAAATCTCTCTCTGCTAAACAACAGTTACAAATAACACTACATTGGCTAGGAAATGGTGGTCAGTACCATGGTATTGCCGATATGCATGGGATGGCAAAATCTTCGGTCTGTAGGAATACATTCTGTGGTAGCTGCAATAAATGATATAAAATTTCCTCAAATTGTTCGTTGGTCTGAAAATACTGAACAAACATGTTCCAAGAAGGACATTTCTGGAATCATCAATGAGCAGAATATCTCTTACATACGTCGAAATTTTCTCCTCAAAAGCTCCATGAACTTTTCTCAGGTCAAATATCTCCATCCAACCCTTTATTTTGTCTTGTTTTTTTCAGACTCTCGCTGAATGCACCGGAAAGAATATATATCCTTCAAAATGAATAACTTCGTTTCTCTTGACACCATTTTAACAATTCATGCAGAGTTTGCAATTTCGTAACAATAAGTTTGGCGGCCAAACATCGTTATTAGCAGCATCTGATTCCTAATGACAGATCAAGGTATGTCAGACTATCGTGGAACTTATGCGAGGATCGCGGAAGAACAGAATGGGTGATAATAACGGAGTAATTTCCTATCAACAAAGAAATAAACCGAAAAATAACACGGTAGTATTAAGAAATTCACAGAAATATTAGAGCTCTTTGAATCTTTGCTGCATAACTTACCTTAAAATACGATATTACGATAAATGAGGCAAGCATAACCTAATTCAACGAATGGAATACGAAGATAAACAGCTGATTCATGCTATGACGTAGTATGTTTATTGATATGTCGTCACTTGTAAAACTTGTAACAATTCACTTTCAATCTTTTGTGGCACAGAAATGTACAACTCCATACATTACAAGAACCCACACTAGTAACGTCTAATGTACAAGGCCATACTTTTGTGGGATAGGCCCTAGGAATCACATTACTAGGGCGCGGAGTTTTATGTAATTAGTAGGTCGAAGATTTATAGGCACTAAAAATAGCCAAAATAGGCAGGCAAATATGCGCTTAAAATCGCACAATAGACACTAAAATTGCCAAAAATGTTATTGTTTGAGTCATCAGTCCATAGACTGGTTTGATACAGCTCTCCATGCTGTCCTAACCTTTTCATTTCTGCATAACTACTACATCCTATATCTGCTCTAATCTGTTTGTCATATTCGTACCTTGGTCTAGCCCTACCGTCCTTCCCGCCTACATTTCCCTCAAAAACCAACTGTACAAGACCTAGGTGTGGCTATATCATCACCCCTGTGGGTGGGGGCGGTAGAATAACACCCACGGTATCCCCTGCCTGTCGTAAGAGGCGAATAAAAGGGGCCTCAGGGGCTCTGAAATTAGGAGCGTGGGTTGGCGACCACGGGGCCCTCATCTGAGTCCTGGCATTGCTTCCACTTACTTGTGCCAGGCTCCTCACGTTCATCTATCCTGTCCGACCTCCCTTGGTCAACTCTTGTTCTTTTCAGACCCCGACGGTATTACGTATGGAGGCCTAGGGAGTCCTTCATTTTCATGCCCTTCGTGGCCCTTGTCTTCCTTTGGCCGATACCTTCATTTTTCTCTCTCTGATTAGTGTTATATAGAGGATGGTTGCCTAGTTGTACTTCCTTTTAAAACAATAATCACCACCACCACCACTGGCCCTATCATTTTATCTCTTCTTCTGGTTAAATTTAGCCAAATCGATCTCCTCTCACCAATTCCATTCAGTATCTCCTCAATCGTGATTCTATCTCACCTACAGCATTCTTCTGTAACACCACATTTCAAGAGCTTCTATTCTCCAATTCCTATATCAATGTTCGAGGTGAAGAAATTTCTTTTTATTAAGAAACGCCTTCCTCCCTTGTGCTAGTCTGCATTTTATGTCCTCCTTGCTTCTGCCACCATTAGTTATTTTGCAACCCAAGTAACAATAGTCACCTACTTCCTTTAAGACTTCATTTCCTAATCTAATATTTCCTGCATCACCTGACTTTGTTTGACCGCACTATTACTTTTGTTTTGGACTTATTTATTTTCATCTTGTATTCCTTCCCCCAAGACTCTGCCCATACCATTCAGCAATTTCTCCAGATGTTTTGCAGAGTCATATAAAATAACAATATCATCGATAAATCGGCAAAAATAGACACTAAAAACAAACCCGAATATACCAACATTTAAAATGATTGAGCATATGTGAATCATGCCATTTCGTTTTCAGCTGAAGGTTTTACCCACAAGTGGTTCTCCATAATCAGGTTAAGGTAAAAGTAATAATGATTCTTCTTCTTCTTTTTTCGTTATGCCCCGGCTCCATGGCTATATGGTTAGCGTGCTGGCCTTTGGTCGGAGGGGTCCCGGGTTCGATTCCCGGTAGGGTCGGGAATTTTAACCATCATTGGTTAATTTCGCCGGCTCGAGGGCTGGGTGTATGTGGCGTCCTCATCATCATTTCATCCTCATCACGACGCGCAGGTCACCTACGGGTGTCAAATCAAAAGACCTGCACTTGGCGAGCCGAACATGTCCTCGGACACTCCCGGCACTAAAAGCCATACGCCATTTCATTTTTTCGTTATGCCCATTCAAAGAGCACGTTTGAACTTGTTCGTTGGTTTTCGCCTTCTTATCCTCCCAAAATCTCTCAATGAATGCACAATTTGAAGACACTGTTCCAGACAATAATCATGTCATCAGGACATTTCAAATGAATCTTAGTCAGCACGTTACAATGGACAACCAGATCTTGTTCCAAATATTGAACACTAAAATTCTACCTGTTGTGGGATAATATATACATTGAGGAAATGACCTTTCCACTTGACATGAGGTCTGGGGACAGTATGTAATAGCACCTAGCTCTGCTGGAGTGAAACCTGGTGGTGGTGCTTCGTCTTTCCCTTCGAGAACTGCAGCAATGGCCAAAACATCCTTCCTCTGCATTATACTGTGAAATTTGGCTCTGATCTCATCTCCTATCGCTTCGTTAAGGTTAGCAATGGTCGCCTCCACCTCACGAGCGATCCCTGCAACCTTCACAAGAGGTTAACATTCTTTGTTTTGGAAGGTAGCTGTTCAAACTTGGAAGAAATGTACACGAGACCGCTGAACATCTTGGGGTTGGCCAGTGCAGGGTGCAGATTGAAGGGCATCTCGCTCCAAGCAGAATCAGAGGACAGAAAGAACTCTGTTGTCCTTTAATCACATTTTAATGTCTGTCTTTGGTAGCTACCTGCAAAGAATGCCTACTTTCAGTGGCTATCTGGTAAAGAAAACTAACAAAGTAGAGATGCGTGGAAAAAAAAATTTAAAAACTTAATATTTGTCGTCTTAGGCACTTAACATGCAAATATCTTCAAAATAGGCATTAATACACGAAATAGGCATTTACTGGCACTATGCAACCCATGTATTTTCTTCACAAATCGACTGAAACAGACTTATGAGCCTACAATTTTAGGTAGAGGATAAAAATCTTTCTTTTTTCTTTTAGAATTTGTTTCACGTCGCATCGACACAGATAGGTCTTATGGCGACGATGGGATACGAAAGGCTTAGCAGTGGGAAGGAAGCGGCCGTTGGCTTAATTTAGGTGCAGCCCCAGCATTTGCCTGGTGTGAAAATAGGAAAGGACGGAAAAACATCTTCAGGGCTGCCTACAGTGGGGGTCGAATAACAGACATTTATGGCGAAATCCTCGCCTTAGTAGTTACATATTCCATTCTTTTAGTTGTAGACAAGTCAAAATGAAATATGTCGGCGAATTTATGTGAAGAATGCAACATTGTTGTACGTATCCAGGAAATTATTTAAAAAAAAATAAAAAATGTGTCAGTTCGTTTGATTTTCAGACTAATATAAAATAATTGGCAAATTTCATCACATTTCGAATATATTTAAATTTCTAAAGTTGGTTTAAAATGGCTTTAAAACGGAAGTATTTCTAATCCTTTGACTATGAAGTGCAGTAGGTCTGACTGCCTCAACTGCATACAACAGCGCTAATAGTTTGTCAGTCAGAGTTTCTAATCGACTCAATGCAATCTTCAAACGAAATCTAGGTTATTCAAGCTCTCTATCTGTTTGCAAGATCATTAGTGGTAAACAAGAAGAGCCCAGGGAAGATATTTCACCCAGGAAGTTTTATCTTTTAAAATAGTACTGATGACTTCCTGTGATGTCGAACGGTCCTTCTCAGTCTACAAGAGAATTTTATCGGTTCAGCTTCAAAACATCACATTGGAAAACACGGAGAAATACTTGGTGACACACTGCGCATCACAATAAAAAAAGTGGCCGTTTTATTTGTGTTACATAATAGGAGTTTAAAGACAGTTTATATATTGATCAGTAACATGTATTTGTTTCATTTTCAGGGCGTGAGGGCAACAGGAAACTAGCTACAACAACATATTGTGTAATACACTCCGCAGTTTACAGTGCATAACATTATTTTCAAATTTTATGAAGTATTTTCATTATGCTTTCAGTTTGATTAATGGCGTCAAAATTAGAATGCAGTGAAGTATATAAATTATCTAAAGTAACAACGATGACTTTGTCATAAAAATGGAAGGCTTTAAAACAATTTTATTGTCGCATATCAAAACCAAGACGTAATGAAAGGGATATACAAACATTTATTTTTCTTTTGTAAATTTAGTGCATTAATACTATTACATACTTTATTAGTATTATATATTTTATGTATATTACATATTTCACAGAGACATTTTTATGTACATATTTCGCAATTCTATATTACATGCAAGTCCTGGCCCTACTCATTACACAGCATCATTTTTCACAAAAAATAATGAATTAAATAATTCAGACGCAGTCGATGTTGGTAACCATGTAACAACAAAATATTGTTATTGTTCTATCAGACTTAACGGTCTAGCTTTTTGAGACGACTTAGCAATATTTTCAGGAAACGCTGAAAAGGCAACTTTTGAAAGAGACAGTGGAAAAGGCACGGTTACAAATTTCTTTTGAGAAGACAGAATGGTTACGAACATTAATAATCCTCCAAAATTTATTAACACAAGATACGACAGAATCAGTAGAACAAATAAATACAAGTACCTAGGGGAAATAAGTACTAGAGAGCGGATTTTTATGTGCTAAAAATTTGAAAAATATTTATATTTTATGTGCTAAAAACGTTAAAATACTTGATTAAAATTTTAACTTTCTCTGCTTTAAACATTACATAACAATATGGTGCTACAAAACATGCTCCTTAAGGTAAATGGATGTCTGCATATTGAAAAGTACACCACGGTAAATTCATTTTTGATGTGTCCGAGTAGATATTATGGTATTTACAAAAACGGAAATGCTTTGTTTAAGTATATCATAAACAGCCTATCAACTTTGAAGAAAACATTTTACCAGTTTGTACGCACCACTCAAACGCTGGAATATTACTTGCTAGAAGTAGTAGGTTGAGTCGCTGGCCAGTCGACCCCAACTTGGCAGGTTCGATCCTGGCTCAGTCCGGTGGTATATGAAGGTGCTGAAATACGTCAGTCTCGTATCGGTAGATTTTCTGGCACGAAAAAATTAACTCCTTCGGGACAGTATTCCGGCACCGTGGCACCTCCAAAAATTGTAAAAATATAGTTAGTGGGACGTAATAATAATAATAATAATAATAATAATAATAATAATAATAATAATAATAATAATAATAATAATAATAATAATAATACCGAGCAAGTCGCCGCGTGATTTGGGGCACGTAGCTATCAGTTTGCATTCGGAAGGTAGTAGGTTCGAATTCCACTGTCGGAAGTCCTGAAGATGGTTTTCAGTGGTTTCTCATTTTCTTACCAGGAAAATGTTAGGGCTGTACTTTAATTAAGCCCACGGCCGCTTCCTTCCCACCCCTAGCCCTTTCCTATTCCATCGTCGTTATAAGACATATATGTGTCGGTACGACGTGCAGCAATTGTAATAATAATAATAATAATAATAATAATAATAATAATAATAATAATAATAATAATAATAATAATAAAAGAAGAAGACAAGAAATCGAGATTTAATTCGTAAGACGCTGACTGACACAACTTCAAAAGTTAAATTTCAAGGTGAACTTTCTGACCCTTTTCATATTACCACAGGATTTCGACATGGTGACGGCTTATCCCCGTTTTCGTTCAATATTATGCCTGAAAAAGTTATCAGGACATGGGAAAATGACACAAAGGGAATAACTATTGGCAGACTACTCAAAAATAAAATTAATTTGCAGTGTTTGGCCTTCGCAGATGATCTAGCTATTATTTCTAACAACAGGCGAGAAGCAGGTCAGGCCCTTGAGAAACTTCATGAAATTGCAGCTGCTGTAAGATTGGCTGCAAATATCGTATGAAGAAAACTCAGTGCATGGAAGGATCCGCTCGTTATCTAGATAGGAAAACTCTAAAGACTAAATTCGGTAAAATTAATCAAGTGAATAAGTTCAAGTACCTAGGAGAAGTAATTCAGCCATCAGGCTTGAATCGTGAAGCAAATACGGAGAGGATCTCAAAATGACAGAAGGCCTATAGACTCACCTGGAACAGTTTGTATAACAAAAACATATCTAGGAACGCAAAATTAAGATATTACAACTCAGTTATCAAACCTGAACCACTATACGCCTCGGAAACCTTGATCATTGGAGGCAGATCACTTATTAAAGTGTTAGAGAAACAGGAGAGGAAAATATTGAGGAAAATCTTAGGTCCAGTCTACTCAGAGGGAATCTGGATAAAATGGAAGTCTCGGGAGCTTTATCAGCATTCTGAAAAGATCACCGACATCATCAGGAAAAGGCGATTAAAGTTCTATGGCCACATTCTCAGAATGAACAATGACAGGCTCGCCGAAAGGGATTCTCAACTTGCTCTCTCAATGAAAGTCAAGAACATTGGCTTAGTGAAATAGAAAAAGACCGTCAAGAAATTGGCATTCTACAGAAAATTGTTCAACATCAACTCCAATTCAAAAAAACCCAATCAACAACCATCATTTTGCTGAGAAAATGAATACCAGGACCAATAAATCTTGGACTGAAGAACGGAGGAAAGTGGTCAGTATCCACATTAAGAGATTTTGGGAGAAGAAAAATCAGCATCGGAAAAATAAGTTTCTATTGTGCTCAAAAAGGAATGAAAGCATTAGCTAATGAAAGTGTTCTGAAGTCATATTCTGGTTCCTCGACCCCCTTTTGGTTGAAATTGATGTGTTTTTTCGTATAGGAAGAAGACAGTTCCAATATTGTGTTGACCAGTGTAATAATCGCCATCCCTATAAATAGATGTTTGTTTGTTTGTCCAACCCTTGTCCCGTTTCCCTACGGGGTCGGGTATGAGGTGAGATGAATTTGTCGTGGCGGTTTTTTTAATGACCGGATGCCCTTCCTGACGTCAACCTCATCAGAGGAGTTAATGAGAGATGAAATGAATGACGTGATATATGATAGTAGGGAGAGGGTGAAACCCGGTGCCGGCACATAGCCTACTCCTGTCGAATAGCACCAAGGGGTCTGCTCAAGGCTTAACGTCCCCATCCGACGGACGAATCACCATCAACAGCGTCATATGCCCTCACTCCATATGAGCACTGCGGAGAGGTTTGGAATTTAATCCAGGCTTTTGGCACGCAATCTAGTGATTAGAAATTGTATACCAC
Organism: Anabrus simplex; assembly: GCF_040414725.1. Lineage (NCBI taxonomy): Eukaryota > Metazoa > Arthropoda > Insecta > Orthoptera > Tettigoniidae > Anabrus > Anabrus simplex. The sequence goes on along the minus strand of NC_090274.1, from coordinate 35,093,978 downwards.
CACCTCCCCTACCCTGCCGGCCAACATTCTGATGGTGAAAATTTTTTCGACCAACGTTTTAGACTTCAGCGCCTTAACGATCATGGCCACCAGGCGGGCTATCCCTATAAATAGATGTGGATATCTGAATATAATTACACGCTTCGAGAGCCCCCTGATGATGGCTTTTAGTCTACTCCCATTTTGAAACCAGGCAATTACTGGGGCTGTTTCAGAAGGCCATGGTCGCTTTCTGCCCAATCCTTGCTATAAGGCATGTCTGTGTTGGTGCGGCATAATTCAAATACCCTAGAATGTTTCATAGAGATTCAGTCCGTGTTAGTGTGCTGAGGAGAGTCGCACATTGTGGGTAGAGGTTTGACGCTCCACCCAATGCCGACTTCATTGTGAAGATCGATTTATGAGGAAGATGCGCATGCCACGGCTGTGAGTGGACACAAAACAATGCGTATAGTAAGTAACCTACTGGCCCGATTAGCGACGCCCATCTGATGGCGCGAGGAGAAACTCGACAACTTCACGTAGGAATGAATACCTCTGTCCAAACTGCAGCAGGTAGGCATTTGATACGAGGTGGGAAGAAAGTGATCAGTTAGATAAACTTCACTTGCTTGTTTCAGACACCTTTTCTACCTGTAAGCCTCCACAGTGATGTGATCTTGACGGGAATAGTGACTCATAGGTAGCGGCATGATATTTTTTTTTTTCGCATTAACAATAAGCGTGACAAGAAATATTCTGAAGCGATTTTGAGATATCTTAACGAACCATATGATTCTGGTTAATAAATTATGATTTTTTTCGCTAATTACAGCGAATTAAGGTGCGAAAATGCAGTGAAACTCATAGAAAATAACGATAATGAAATTGTATTCCAATATCACGTGTGTGAAGGGAAACAGAAGGCGGACTAAAGATTTCTCATTTTGACAGAAGTCTTATTCTTTTTCTACCGCTTTTCCCACAACTGTGTCGCGCAATGTGGATTTGGCCCTGTTTTACGGCCGGATGCCCTTCCTGACTCCAACCCTATTCATCATCATCATCAGTCGTTGTGCTCATTACTGAGCGTCGTGACCTCATAACTCCATCATTTCCGTGTTGCAACATTGAGAAGATGTCTCCATCTCGAGCGGTCTTCGCATTCCGTTAATATAATCTGAAGTGGTAGCCCAGTGATCTTCTTGGCCTGATCTATCCATTTGCTTGCTGTTCTTCCTCGTGGTCTACTGCCTTCAATTTTGCCTTGTAAAGTTACCTTTTCCAAGTTCTCTCCATCTCGTCTTAAAATATGGCCAAGGAACTGGAGGTAACGCTCACTCACACGGGAAGATAGGCGTTTCTTGATGCAGAGTTCGTCCAGAATGGAAACATTAGTTCTTCTTTCTGTCCAGGGTACACGTAGCATTCTCCGCCAACACCACATCTCAGAGGCATCAATGCGCTTTTTGTCTTTAGAATTCACGGTCCAGGTCTCACAGCCGTACAGAAAGACGGAGAACACTAGTGATTCTACCAAGCGCATCTTCGTGGCTTTTGATATTGCCCGGTTCTGCCAGATCTTAATAAGTTTAACCACTGCAGCACGACCTAAGACAATACGTCTTTTTACCCTTTATCACAGCCAACCCTATTAGGAGGGATGTAAATCACTATTGCGTGTTTCTGTTGTGGTTAGTAGTGGAGTGTGTTGTCTGACTATGAAGAGGAGAGTGTTGAAACAAACACAAAGACCCAATCCTCGAGCCAGAGGAATGAATCGGACGCGATTAAAATCCCCGACCGGCCGGGAATTGAACCTGAGATCCTCTGAACCGAAGATCTCAACGCTGACCATTCAGCCAATGAGTCGGATCGTATTACTATTCTATAAAATCATTTAATTGTATGGTCATACAGGGTGACAGCTACGGCCATGTAGACTGAAAGGGTAATTTGTAATGAAATTTGATTAGGACTATGTTATAGTTCTGATCAAGATTACATAAATAAAAATAATAATAAAAATAATAATAATAATAAGAAGAATAAGAATAAGAATAAGAATAAGAATAAGAATAAGAATAAGAATAATAAGAATAATAATAATAAAGAGAATAACAAAAATATAAAAATTGGATAACACTAAATATGAAATTAACCTAAATTGCTTAGGATTTGTCGATGATCTGGCATTACTTGCTAATAACCTTAATGAAGCTCGGAATCAAATCTTAAGTCTCCAAACCATTGCTGGAAAAATAGAATTATCAATTTCATTTGAAAAAACTAAAATAATGGCAATAGATCCCCTTTTAATAAGCAGTGTTCTGATGTGTGGGAAAGAAATAGAAATTGTAAAACTATTTAAATACCTTGGAGAAACTATAACGTACAATTTAAATGAAAAAAATTCTTGGACAAAGAGAACGAATAAATTATTCAGAGCCCAAAAAGTAACCAGAAATACATACAACAAGAAATGTTTGTCAATAAATACAAAATTGAAACTTTATAAGACTGTAGTCCAACCGCAAATAAATTATGGAAGTAAAACATTATTTAAACTAAAGCAAAAGAATAACATAGACAACATTTTAGAAAGAAGAACAGTAAGAACATGCATTAATAAGAAGTACCAACAAGAAGGAGAATGGTGTATCATTCCAAATGCAGAAGTATATCAGGAAATATAACCCATAACGGATTTCATGAGAAAGAAGAGAATATCATTTTTTGGTCATCTGCTCAGAACACCTCAAGAAAGGTTAATACGCAGAATTTTGGGAAAGCTTTGGAAACAAAATCAACAACCTGTCTGAATAAAAGAAATAAAAGAGGACATGAAGGAATTAAACATAACATTGGAGGATTTAAAGAATAAATCAAACAAAGTAAATAAATTAAAGAGTAGTAAAATTAGACTCCTACCAAAATGTGATAAAAGAGAAACAACTAAAAGGGTATTTTCAGACGAAGGACAACCAAGATCAGATGGAATGAAGAAATACTGGAAGAACAGAAAAGAAAAAATCATAAAACATCATAGAAGACCGGACAGAAATTGACTGTTGTGGTCCAATACGGCCGTAAAAATACAATAATAATAATAATAATAATAATAATAATAATAATAATAATAATAATAATAATAATAATTTCGCGTGGCTAGTTCTAGCCGAGTGCAGCCCTTGGACGGCATCTACCATGTGTAGGAAACTGCGCTTTATTGTGGTGAAGGATAGTGTTATGTGTGGTGTGTGAGTTTCAGGGATGTTGGGGCAGCACAAACCCCAGCCCCCAAGCCATTGGAATTAACCAATGAAGGTTAAAATCCCCGACCACCCCGGGAATTGCATCCGGGACCCTCTGAACTGAAGGCCAGTACGCTGACCATTCAGCCAATGGGTCGGACAAGGAATAATTATCAATATTGTTTCTCTGTATTTATCCATCTTTCACATAAACAATTCACAAATGCACGAATTAAACTTTTCATGAATAATTTTACCAAATGAAATGAAATGTCGTATGGCTTTTAGTGCCGGGATATCCCAGAACGCGTTCGGCTCGCCAGGTGCAGGTCTTTCTATTTGACTCCCGTAGGCGACCTGCACGTCGTGATGAGGATGAAATGATGATGAAGACAACACATATACCCAGCCCCCGTGCCATTGGAATTAACCAATTAAGGTTAAAATCCCCGACCCGGCCGGGAATCGAACCCGGGACCCTCTGAACCGAAGGCCAGTACGCTGACGGTTCAGCCAACCAGTCGGACATTTTACCAAATGTTAAACGCGAACTTCGTGGTGTAGTGGTTAGTGTGATTAGCTGCCATCTCCGGAGGCCCGGGTTCGATTCCCGGCTCTGCTACGACATTTTTGAAAAGTGGTACGAGGGCTGGAACGGGGTCCACTCAGCCTCGGGAGGTCAACTGAGTAGAGGTGGGTTCGATTCCCACCTCAGCCATCCTGGAAGTGGTTTTCCGTGGTTTCCCACTTCTCCTCCAGGCAAATGCCGGGATGGTACCTAACTTAAGGCCGCGGCTGCTTCCTTCTCTCTTCTTTGTCGATCCCTTCCAATCTTCCCATCCCCCGACAAGGCCCCTGTTCAGCATAGCAGGTGAGGCCACCTGGGCGAGATACTGGTCATTCTCCTCACTTGTATCCCCGACCCAATGTCTCACGTTCGAGGACAACACCCTTGAGGCGGTAGAGGTGGGATCCCTCGCTGAGTCCGAGGGAAAAGCAAACCCTGGAGGGTAAACAGATTAAGAAGAAGAAGAAATTTTCTTTCTGCACCTTTGGCGTATTTACAAATGCACCCTGTTATGGAACATGTGCAGTAAAATGACTGCTATTTGTTTCACAACATCCACAATACAAAACGTTGTAGCACTCCTTCGAAAACAAGTGATGAGACATCCCATACATCACTAGTGAATGCTGGACAATAAGTAGAAAGTAGGCGTGTAACGCAATATGTGAGAAAAGCGCAGTACTAACGCCATGTGTTATACATCAAAAAAGAGGTCTCCATATCAGGATTACTAGAAAAATATTATTTATGTCATTAAATCCTTTATTTGCCCATAATAGTAATGTATTCGAATAACCACGGCCGGCTTGATGTGTCGCTCTAGCTAGCACAGCGAGGGATCCAGTCGGCCGTGGAATAATACGATGTCTATGCCGTTGCACCGACAGATGGCTCTGTGAAAATATGTTACCACCAGAATATAAGTTGTTGCTCCATGTTGGTTTTAATAAGCGAGAAACAGAAATAAATCTATTTCAGGATGTCCAATATTTCAAAAAGTCCTTTGTTTGACTCAGTCATTTATTTGCAAAATACAATAGTGTGGGTGTTTCATTTAACTGTATTTCCCGGTAAATGGTTGTATGAGTCTATGAATATGTATCCGCGTGATCGGTATTGCTGTATATACGGACTCTATTTGTAATGTCCTTCCGTGCTGAAGTTTGCATCCAGCGCATACAACTACGACTTCGTAACATCGTTTGCTTTTATCATACACCGCACCTAACAGAAAGCTAATTAATAATGCTGTTCGTCGTTTTTATCTTCGAATCAAATGAACTGTCGTTATTGAGTAAACGAGACTGCAGAGGTCAGAGCTCGAACTGAGGATCGATTTAATAATTTCCGCAATATAGGAAAAGACGTCCTTTGGCTCGGAACACTATTCACGAAGAAAAGATGTAAATGATAGCTCCGGAAGTGAGTCTGTTTTCCGCTGGTAAGCGATATATTTATGCGACGATTAATGCTGTTTTATTTATAGCACACTTGATTATTTCTTCGTAGCAAAAGCATCATTGCGTTAAATTTGGAGTGCAGTGAAGGAAGGACGTATTATTGATAACTGGATATTCTGTGTTTCTGTCCTATATGATCTCCGTTTTCTTCTCAACGTTACTTATTCCTTACCTGAATATCCTGCTACCTAACAGAAAGCTAATACGATTATTCTATACTGACGCTGAAGGAAAAAAAACACACACACACGGAGAGAGAGAGAGAGTTTTCGATTTTATTTTGCTTAGGAAAACTCTTAGCTGTTTTATTCCACAGCTGTGGCAATAAACACATTCTTTTTTTCCTGAAGGCATCTGATTATTGTTCAGTTTGACTATATACAGTATTTTTATTTATTACTCCTTCAAGTACTTAAAGTTTTTCTTGGTTCAGGTGCCGATAGGATACCAAAGGACTAGGAGTGGGAAGAAATCGGCCATAGCCTTAATTGAGGTACAACCACAGCATTTTTCTGATGTGAAAATGGAAATCACGGATTCTTAAAATAGAAAATTATTTTGTATTGTAAATAGCCACAGCTTTTTTCTGGTGTGAAAATTGGAAACCACGGATTCTTAAAATAGAAAATGATTTTGTATTGTAAATATATTTCGTTAGTTGATAAGCTTTATTTTTGTTTACCTCTCTCTCTGTCTAAGCCGTTTGGTTGTAATTATTAGGGGGCGAATTTTTATGTAATTACGTATTTTACTTGCCGTGTTTTAATAAAATTTACAACATTTATTATTCCTATTGTGTATCCACAAGCGTTAAAACCTAATCTTATTTCACATAAAATACATATTTTCACAAAAAGATCTATGCAGCCTAAATACATATAGTACAGTATTTTAAGAAAATCCATAATAAGCACATAAATCGACAATATTTGTCACTCAATAAAATGGCGTTATAAAATTGTGCTCATATTCTCATTTTAGGAACACGTTATTATTTTTAACAGTGTATCTTACCTCATATTTCTGAATGTTGTGATTATTTATGGACTTACGCTGTTGAAAAATTAGATTTACTCTCAGCTTCGCAGGTAATCGGACTATTAAAGATCAAATATCAACATTTGTTCTGCAAAAAACAGTGTGTTTAAGAAAATATACGATTTTGCTAAAGTATTGGAGGGTGATCATGTTGGTAAAATTTAAGATGTTAGTGTTGGGGACATTCCTCTCTGCACATCTGACGTCCTGGGATGTGGAGCGATAGTTTTCGCAGTATAAGGCAGAAATAATCGGCATGCATTTGTGATGGACACTTTGGAGATGATCTTTGTTGTTCACTGAAATTCTGAGACTACTTCTAGCAACTAATATTCCAGCGTGTGACTACTAAGTACAAACTGGTAAAGTGGTTTTCAAAGTAAGTTGATAGGCTGTTTATGCTATACTTAAATAAAGCATTATCGTTTTTGTAAATTCCATAATATCTACTCGGGCACATCAAAAATGAATATACCGTGGTGTACTTTTCCATACACAGACATCCATTTTCTTTATGGAGCATGTTTGGTAGCACCATATTTTAATACAAAACTTTATACTTATTTACGTCTTGAACGCGAGTGGTTATGTGATATTTAAAGCCGAAAATGTTAAAATTTTAATCAAGTATTTTAGCGTTTTTAGCACATAAAATATAAATATTTTTCAAATTTTTAACACATAAGAATCTGCTCTCTACTACTTATTTCCCCTAGGTACCGGTACTTGAATTTATTTTTTCTACTGTTTCCGTCGTATCTTGTATTTAGAAATTTTTGAGCATTATTCATATTCGTCACGAATTCTGTCTTCTCGAAAGAAATTTGTAACGCTACTTTTTTCCACAGTCTTTTTAAAAAAAGTTGGCGTTTCAATGTTTTCTGAAAATAATGCTAGGTCGTCTGAAAAAGCTAGACCATTAAGTCTGATAGAACAATAACAATATTTTGTTGTTACATGGTTACCAACATCGACTGCGTCTGAGTCATATAATTCATTATTTATTTGGTGAAAATGATGCTGTGTAATGATTAGGGCCCGGAATTGCATGGAATATCAAATTGTGAAATGCATAATTAAATATATAATATTAATAAAGTATGTAATATTGTTAATGTACTAAATTTACAAAAAAATGTTCGTATATTCCTTTTATTATGAGTTAGTTATGATATGATACAATAGAATTGTTTTAAATCGTTCCATATATTATGACAAAGTCATCGTTGTTGCTTTAGATGATTTGTATAATTTACTGCATTCTAATTTTGATACCATTAATCAAACTGAGGGTGCTCATGTTGGTAAAATTGAATACGTTAGTGTTGGGGACATTCCTCTCTGTACGTCTGACGTCCCGTGATGTGGGGAAGAAATAATCGGCATGCATTTGTGATGGTAATAATAATAATAATAATAATAATAATAATAATAATAATAATAATAATAATAATAATAATAATAATAATAATAATAATGCCGCCTCTGTGGTGTAGTGATTAGTGTGATTAGCTGCCAGCCCAGGATGCCCGGGTTCGATTCCCGGCTCTGCCACGAAATTTGAAAAGTGGTACGAGGGCTGGAACGGGGTCCGCTCAGCCTCGGGAGGTCAACTGAGTAGGGGAGGGTTCGATTCCCACCTCAGCCATCCTGGAAGTGGTTTTCCGTGGTTTCCCCACTTCTCCTCCAAGCAAATGCCGGGATGGTACCTAACTTAAGGCCATGGCCACATCCTTCCCTCTTCCTTGTCTATCCCTTCCAATCTTCCCATCCCCCCATAAGGCCTCTGTTCAGCATAGCAAGTGAGGCCGCCTGGGCGAGGTACTGGTTATCCTCCCCAGTTGTATACCCCGACCAGAGTCTGGAGCTCCAGGACACTGCCCTTGAGGCGGTAGAGGTTGGATCTCTCGCTGAGTCCGAGGGAAGAGCCAACCCTGGAGGGTAAACAGGTTAAGAAATAATAATAATAATAATAATAATAATAATAATAATAATAATAATAATAATAATAATAATGGCGCGCAGCCTCCGGAGAGGCCTGCTGCAAGTTTTTTGATTTGACTCCCGTAGGTGACCTGCGCTTTGTGATGAGGATGAAATCATGATGAAAAGGACACATACACCCAACCACCGTGCCAGAGGAGTTAACCAATTATGCTTCAAATTCCCTAGCCTGTTTGAAATCGAACCTGGAACCCCTTTGACCAAAGGTCAGCACGCTGACCATTTAGCCATGGAGTCGGACTGAGTATAACTAATCGGATTACGTGCAACGACTACATTATTGTAGACATTATAATAAGTTTTTGGTCTTTAGCCATGTCAGAAAACAAGGTGAAATTCTTTACTTTTCGCAGAGAACTTCTCTCCGCGTATTTAGAAGAAAATCTCGACTCTTCACGAGCAAGACTTCTCTAATAATGGAAGTTTAAATGTAAGCGTGCTCTGCCGTTGATCTGTAGTACGTTGTGAAATGAAATGGCGTGTGGCTTTTAGTGGCGGGGGTGTCCGAGGACAAGTTCGGCTCGCCAGATGCAGGTCTTTTGTTTTGACTCCCGTAGGCGACCTGGTCGTCGTGATGAGGATGAAATGATGATGAAGACGACACATACACCCACCCGTGCCAGCGAAATTAACCAATTATGGTTAAAATTCCCGACCCTGCCGGGAATCGAACCCGGGACCCATGTGACCAAAGGGCAGCACGCTAACCATTCCGTCATGGAGCCGGACGTAGTACGTGGTACTTTCGTTCGTCAGTAAATGGTACACTCTGGTCTATGTGCTATGGGTCATACTTTCATAACATGTATACACCTGTTATTGTGTTATTCTTACTGATTTTCACTCCAATTTCTTCAACCTCGTTATAATACGACCTTCTTTCCCCACCCCCTCTCTCCTTCGTCCGCCTGACTCACTAATTTTTCTCGTTTTCTTTCTACTAGACACTTTTCTTTCCGTCTTCATCTCTATTCTGTTCTTCCATGCTATCAGTCTTTCATTGCACTTCATTTTATTTTATTTGCATTTGCATTTTATTTCTTCTTCTTGGTTCGAATGGGCCTACTTTGGACCACACTTGTTCACCTGTTGGGCTTTGATCTTTACCCAGTATCGTAGCATTTTCTCCTTACTTTCATCTGTCCAGGTAATACCTTTCTTCCGTTTTTTCCCCTGAAATCCATGAATTTCTTTCAGGGTATATCGTATTAATTTTCATACCCTTTATATACTCAAGTCAGACCTAATTCATTCTTCAATATTATTTCCTGTTTTTTTAAATATTCACTTGGTCTCAATACATTATTATTATTATTGATTTAAAAATATTAAAATCCAAACTCACAAATGTCAGTGCTGAGTCTTGACCATTGATTGGTTCTGGGTGATTTCCAACAAAGGAGTAGTGTTATTAAATATTGCAAACTTTGGGCTGGAAAGACTTGGGAGTAAGGAGATAAGATGCTCGACTATGCGGTATGTTTCGAGCTGTCAGTGGTGAGTTGGCGTGGAATGACATCAGTAAACGAATAAGCTTGAGCGCAGCTTTTGAAAGTAGGAGAGATCATAATATGAAGATAAAACTGAACTTCAAGAGGAAAAGTTAGGGTAGGAGTAAGGGATCGGAATAAATTATCAAGGGAAATGTTTGATAAATTTCAAAGTTCGTTGAAAATATTTCAGAAAAATGTAGGTAAACAATTGTAAATAAATGTAAATATGATTTAAACACTTGCTAGGGAATCTGCCACCTGGGCGAAAGCCCTAAATACTGATGATTGATTGATTGATTGATTGATTGATTGATTGATTGATTGATTGATTGATTGATTGATTGATTGATTGATTGATTGATTGATTGATTGATTGATTGATTGATTGATTGATTGATTGATTGATTGATTGATTGATTGATTGATTGATTGATTGATTGATTGATTGATTGATTGATTGATTGATTGATTGATTGATTGATTGATTGATTGATTGATTGATTGATTGATTGATTGATTGATTGATTGATTGATTGATTGATTGATTGATTGATTGATTGATTGATTGATTGATTGATTGATTGATTGATTGATTGATTGATTGATTGATTGATTGATTGATTGATTGATTGATTGATTGATTGATTGATTGATTGATTGATTGATTGATTGATTGATTGATTGATTGATTGATTGATTGATTGATTGATTGATTGATTGATTGATTGATTGATTGATTGATTGATTGATTGATTGATTGATTGATTGATTGATTGATTGATTGATTGATTGATTGATTGATTGATTGATTGATTGATTGATTGATTGATTGATTGATTGATTGATTGATTGATTGATTGATTGATTGATTGATTGATTGATTGATTGATTGATTGATTGATTGATTGATTGATTGATTGATTGATTGATTGATTGATTGATTGATTGATTGATTGATTGATTGATTGATTGATTGATTGATTGATTGATTGATTGATTGATTGATTGATTGATTGATTGATTGATTGATTGATTGATTGATTGATTGATTGATTGATTGATTGATTGATTGATTGATTGATTGATTGATTGATTGATTGATTGATTGATTGATTGATTGATTGATTGATTGATTGATTGATTGATTGATTGATTGATTGATTGATTGATTGATTGATTGATTGATTGATTGATTGATTGATTGATTGATTGATTGATTGATTGATTGATTGATTGATTGATTGATTGATTGATTGATTGATTGATTGATTGATTGATTGATTGATTGATTGATTGATTGATTGATTGATTGATTGATTGATTGATTGATTGATTGATTGATTGATTGATTGATTGATTGATTGATTGATTGATTGATTGATTGATTGATTGATTGATTGATTGATTGATTGATTGATTGATTGATTGATTGATTGATTGATTGATAAAATGGCTATGAGATCCATACCAATTCTTGAACGCCATGCCAACCTTACTGTGGGCATTTTGTGCAACGTAGCATGCAATGAATATCAAGGAATACTTGAATTGCCAGATTGGTGTAAGAAGTGGTTACAATTCTTCTCTCATTGGTAGTACTGGCTGATACACAGTGCTCCACACTCATATAAACTTTTAGGGAAGTACATTGCTGAGATTCTACGCTCTTAAAATTGTACATCATTGTTCCCTTCACGCTACCCCCTACTAAATTGTCCTTCTTTAAGTTTGATTTTGACTACATTATTAATTTCAATTTGCCTTATAGCTTTTAGCTTTTTTAAATATTTGTGTAATTTGTCAAATAATTCAAATGAACTGACATTGCTGGGTGCTCTTCTTCCAAATTCAATTGTCCTGGGTATAATAGGCTAGTGTTTATGTTTCATTTTACTCTTTTATGCAACTCAATAATAGTGTTTTAAACAATTAAAATTATTAAATTTTCATTTCCGTTGAACTATGATTATTATTTCACACTGGCCCTATGTTCTATTTGCAGAATTTTACGAAAATTGGCCGGTTATTATCAGTGCCGCCCTCGATCATCCCTGAGGTTTTCCAATGTAATAATTCAGGATTAGCATAATAATAGAATTAAGATTTATTTAATTAGCTTTGTCTTATGGATGATTATGTTGATTATGTTGATTTTATACTTAAATAGCTTATGTAGAGCACGACACTGAAGATGTTGAGAACATACCCTGTAGCATCAAATTATTTAATATATTATTTCTCTCCTGTTTTTAGATTATTTTTGGCTTTAGTGACCTGAATAATTTATCCTTTTTTAACAAAACTTATAGTCCAGCCTTACTTTGAGTATTAGGATTTGTTTTCCTCTTCACTATCGGTGGATTAACAGGAGTTGTATTAGCCAATTCCTCAATTGACATTATTTTACACGACACATAACCCTGAAGACTCATAAATCTTATTAAACAATAATTATCTACTAAAAAAATAAATCTTAACAAGATCAATGCCAATCTCACCTCATAAGCCTTTACACATTGGAAACCTCTGGTCTATCTTGAAGATCTGATATTCCCAGTTCTTTAATGTCCTCAGTTTCTGTCAGTCTACTGGTACAAATCTTCTTGTTCTGCCCGAAGATGAACAGGCGATTAGTCGGTCTTTTAGGAGGCAGTCGAACTTTATGGCCATAGAAAGGTACTGTCCTTTTCCTAGCACAATCAGAGAGCCCCTCTATGTGTTTGTAGAGCTCGCAATTGTGCTGTCTACGGAATTCATCTTCCTTTACCGGACCTAAGATCTTCAGTTATTTCTTCTACTACACTGACTGACAGAGCAAATGCAACACCAAGAAGGAGTGGTCAGAACTTTATGCCAATTGCAGGGTAGACTGACGTCACTGAGGTATGCTCATGATGTGAAATGCGCCGCTGTGCTGCGCACGTAGCGAACGATAAATGGGACACGGCGTTGGCGAATGGCCCACTTCGTACCGTGATTTCTCAGCCGACAGTCATTGTAGAACGTGTTGTCGTGTACCACAGGACACGTGTATAGCTAAGAATGCCAGGCCGCCATCAACGGAGGCATTTCCAGCAGACAGACGACTTTACGAGGGGTATGGTGATCGGGCTGAGAAGGGCAGGTTGGTCGCTTCGTCAAATCGCAGCCGATACCCATAGGGATGTGTCCACGGTGCAGCGCCTGTGGCGAAGATGGTTGGCGCAGGGACATGTGGCACGTGCGAGGGGTCCAGGCGCAGCCCGAGTGACGTCAGCACGCGAGGATCGGCGCATCCGCCGCCAAGCGGTGGCAGCCCCGCACGCCACGTCAACCGCCATTCTTCAGCATGTGCAAGACACCCTGGCTGTTCCAATATCGACCAGAACAATTTCCCGTCGATTGGTTGAAGGAGGCCTGCACTCCCGGCGTCCACTCAGAAGACTACCATTGACTCCACAGCATAGACGTGCACGCCTGGCATGGTGCCGGGCTAGAGCGACTTGGATGAGGGAATGGCGGAACGTCGTGTTCTCCGATGAGTCACGCTTCTGTTCTGTCAGTGATAGTCACCGCAGACGAGTGTGGCGTCGGAGTGGAGAAAGGTCAAATCCGGCAGTAACTGCGGAGCGCCCTACCGCTAGACAACGCGGCATCATGGTTTGGGGCGCTATTGCGTATGATTCCACGTCACCTCTAGTGCGTATTCAAGGCACGTTAAATGCCCACCGCTACGTGCAGCATGTGCTGCGGCTGGTGGCACTCCCGTACCTTCAGGGGCTGCCCAATGCTCTGTTTCAGCAGGGTAATGCCCGCCCACACACTGCTCGCATCTCCCAACAGGCTCTACGAGGTGTACAGATGCTTCCGTGGCCAGCGTACTCTCCGGATCTCTCACCAATCGAACACGTGTGGGATCTCATTGGACGCCGTTTGCAAACTCTGCCCCAGCCTCGTACGGACGACCAACTGTGGCAAATGGTTGACAGAGAATGGAGAACCATCCCTCAGGACACCATCCGCACTCTTATTGACTCTGTACCTCGACGTGTTTCTGCGTGCATCGCCGCTCGCGGTGGTCCTACATCCTACTGAGTCGATGCCGTGCGCATTGTGTAACCTGCATATCGGTTTGAAATAAACATCAATTATTCGTCCGTGCCGTCTCTGTTTTTTCATCCCTTTCGAACCACTCCTTCTTGGTGTTGCATTTGCTCTGTCAGTCAGTGTATATTCGTCCCTGATTCGTCTGATGACCTTGCTGTTTACTTCGCACGTACATACGATGGAACAAGAAACATATTAATTGGAGCTAAGATGGGATCGTCATCTGTATACATAAAATAACATGTCCTGACTGACTGACTGACTCATCATTGTTGAGCCAAAACTACTGGCCATAAAGAAATGAAATTTTGAGGGTACGTTTATAATACAGTGTAGGCGCTCACTAAGGAAGGATTTTTTAATATTCCTTTGCTAAGAGGGTGAGAAGTGGGGATGAATTTTTATAATGAATATATCTGTAACTCAAAAATTAACAGTATAAAGATGAAAAAATTGGTATTTGGTATCTCCTTGAAAAATAAACACCTATTTTTTTGTTTTAGAAGTGCAAAATTGGATGAATTTTTAAAACGAGTATATCTCAAAAACTCAACTAGTTACAGTCGTAAAAATTGGTATTTGGAATCTACTTTTAAAATAACAGATCGTGTATATTTTTGTTTTCGGAAAATCCACTTAATGGGGTTAAAATAAGTGCAAAATAGGTGGATTTTTAAAATGAGTATATATATATATATATATATATATATATACAAAAATTAACATGTTACAGACGTAAAATTAGGTATTTAGAATCTAATTTAAAAATAAAATGTGCATATCTACAAAACTTAATATGTTACAGACGTAAACTTAGGTATTTAGAATCTAATTTTAAAATAAAATGTGCATATCTACAAAACTTAATATGTTACAGACGTAAAATTAGGTATTTGGAATTTAATTTAAAAATAAAGAAACACGCATTTTTTTTCGAGAGAGAGAGAGAGGACTGATTCCCTCATGTAGCTTTATGTCGCATGCTCCAGAGTTAGCTCTGCCAGTAGCTTGGTCATCTCAACCCCAAAAGGCAATACTACAAACGTGGTTTACAAATAGGTTCTGGAGTAAATGAAACTAGGGTTTTTCAGATAATGACTTAGTGCAGTACCGAGGAACGATTACTTTAATCAAATTACGAAAGCGAAGCCGCGGGTAACAGCCATAGTAAGACATCATTTGAGATTTTATTCGAATGAGGTTTTTTTTTTCTTTCTTTCTTTTTTTTTTCAGCAATGACGAAAGGAACAGAGGTAAGAAACTTGCAATCTTGACCTTAACGGTGCTCAATGAGTATTCTTCCCTGCTATTATTAAAACTTCTTCTTCTTCTTCTTCTTCTTCTTGGTGATATTTATGGGCTCTTAAAATTTTGCCCAGTCCAAAGGTATCATTAAAATGAATACAGTGATGTTAGCTCTCCCTACTGGTAGAGATAGCAGGTGCAAGTTACGTCACGGCCACAGCTGAGACTTATGGCGGTCCAGGGAAACTGTGCCACTGACCTCTATAGACTGTTCCGGTCTGCGGCAAGCTCACCAGTTCTCAAGAGCATCGGGTTTTGAAACTAAACAGCGGAGCTTTCTTCCGATCACACCGAAATTATTCCTCTTCTTCTTTCTCCGTTGGGTCTTCTAGGGACCACGAGACAATTTCAATGCTTCATCCTTTGTTGTTGTTCCTTCTTCCTCCAATACTCTCTCATCTGCTCACTATGTCTGCTTTTCCTTTCCTCAGACCATTTTGAGCCTGTTTTCTTTCCCTCGCGACCTTGGAATCCTTCCATTTTTAACACTTTCTTTCTAAAAAATCTCTCTCTCTCTCTCTGTTGCTTCTTCTTCCCGTATGTTGTTTCTTTCCTAATCTTTCTTGACTTCCTGAATCCAGGTTGTTGTTGACTTCTTGTTCCAAAAATTGTTTGAAGATCTGTTTTGGTTAACCTGTTGTCATCCATTCTGTATAAATGTCTAAAAATTATCAATCGCCTCTTCCGGATTGTATCTGTTATGTTTTCTATATCCCGGTATATCTCATCATTACTTCTTGATTTCCAGAGTTCTGTAGTTCTTAGTGGGCCGATTATTTTCCGTAAATTTTCCTTTCCAATACTTCTAATTTATTCAGTACTAGATATTCACTCGCGTATAGGCATTCCACTTTGACTACTGTGTTGTATTGTATTGTGAGATCTTTAGATAAACACTGTTTGTTGTAGATATTCCTAGTTATACCGTGTACTCTTTCCATCCTGTCTATCCTTTCTTCAACAGAGGATATTTCGAAACAATTTTCTTGAATTGTTTCTTCCAAATATTTGAATTTCTTTACCTTCTTTATTCGACCAATTTCTGTTACTAGAAATTCTGGAACATTGTTATATGTTTTATATATATATACATTCGTTTAGACCAGGGATGGCGAACCTTTTCCAACTTGTGTGCCATTTTAAGTCTGGTTTATTATTCTCATTTGTTGACTGTGCCACTTATTTTCCATTAAGGAATGTCTACAACCTACAATCCCCCACCCTGCAACTTCCTTTCTAAATTCCCCATTATGTTTCATATTTATTTATTTATTTATTTATTTATTTATTTATTTATTTATTTATTTATTTATTTATTTCCATGTTGTCGCTGTTTGTATGCTCAACAATTAAACTAATTTCTTCTTCATCACAGCTATCCTTGCTTATAAGGTCACATTCATGCTTTCATCAAAACATACATGTGGGAGTTATACAAATTAGCTTTCAATTGCCCGGAAACTTCTTCACTTATTTTTTATTATTCTATCCTCGACAGCAGTTCAGCTGGCTGACATTCCTTTAATTCTGTTAATTATTAGTTGTTTGTTAGGGAAGTTTTCAAATAATGTGTCGGACATCAATAAGAAAGTTTCTTTCAACAACTCACCTTGACAAAACGATTTCCCATGCATGTTGTATTTTTACGCAGTGAGACAGATAGAAAAAGCCGCACTGATATTATTCCTGGGCCGGAAATATGATACAAAAGAACTAGTTAGTTTTGTGTAATGTTCGATATTTTGTGAAACGAACTCCTTTCTTTCTTCATTTGCAATGGAACAAACATTTGAATGATTAGTCTCGAAATTGAGCTTTACATTAAATGTGGGGGATACAACTGTTTTCGAACACAGGCAACACATCTTTCCATCAGTCCGAATTCCCTTGTCCAGAGTTCTTGAAAAGTACGGTGACCACCTTTGTTAAGTTTCTGTTCGTTTCGGCACCGAAAACATGTTTGCGAGGTCCGTATACAAAACCACCAGAAAACGACACTTATCTCACTTGACTTTCGGGCCTATCAGTGTAGCAGTGTTGCCATATTGCACGTCCGGATGGAACTAGTACTTACATTTTCGATATTTATTTCTTACACGTGAAACACTATAAGATATGTATTGTCTGTAGTACAAGACGTATATAAAAACATTATTATGTTCATATGGCGTGCCACCGAAGTCATGGCATAGGTTCGCCATCCCTGGTTTAGACCCATAAGGAGCACGTGGAACCATTAAACAGCACTGGAATCCTTCATCTTCTTGTTCTTATCTTCCCAAAACTTCCTCATCCTTTCACTGTCGTCTTTCTTGTGTCGATGAATTTTTTAGTATCAAGCTTTTCTCAGATGGATTCTTGGGTGAAAATTTGTGGATGTTGATCTTTTGTCTGTATGTATTCCTTGTGGTTGCCATTGGATCAACGTCGACTTCTGCGAGGTCCTTTTGTGTATCCACTAGCCAGTGAACTTTGGTTGGTCGGTTTCCATTGATAATAAGAAATATTTTCTTAGTCAGTCGTGAGTCATCCATTCGTGCTAAATGTCCATAAAATTTCATACGCCGTTTGCGTGCTACTGAAATAAATCGCTCAGTTAAGCGCAGAGTTCTTCCGAGCTTTTTCGCATCCATATACCCTCTTGAAACTTGGGCCCGAATATCTTCCTCATTATCTGTCGTTCAATTTTCTCAATGCCCTTGATTTTAATGGATAGTGATGATGTCTTAGTTTCATAGAGTGCCTCAGGGAGGACAACAGTGTGGTAGTGTCGGAGTTTGGCTTTGGATATTGATTCATTATTGTAGTTCCAGGTGATTAGATATGCTTTACGTAGTTTTTCTGCGCGCATTTTGTTTGGCTGCTTTTTCATTGCCTGAATTACCAATAATTTCACCCAAGTACTGGAATTGTTTGACTTGTAAAATGTTGCCATATTTGATCGCTAGTGATGTTAGGTGTGTATGCACTTGGAGTCCATGTATTGAGTTTTTTCATAGGAGATGTGGAGACCAGTTTTGATTGCAATCTCGTGAAGCTACTCGATGGCGTGCCTGGCTTCTTCGGGTGTCCGGGTATTTATTGCTAGGTCGTCAGCAAAGGCAAGGCATTTAATGTTAATCCGTTTACTTTTCGTTCCCATGTTTATTCCGGGTACTTCTTTCTCCCATGTTTTAATGACCTTATCCAGTACTAGGTTGAACAGAAGTGGGGACAATCCATCACCTTGTCTAATGCCTACTTTTATGTCAAAGGGTGCAGAGATTTCACCCATGAACTTCATCTTAGAGGTTGTATCTGTGTTATCAACACCGTATTCTCGAAGGATATGTATATGTTTATTGTTATTATTATTATCAGGCTCCAGGACACTGCCCTTGAGGCGGTAGAGGTGGGATCCCTCGCTGAGTGCGAGGGAAAAACCGACCCTGGAGGGCAAACAGATTAAGAAAGAAAGAAAGAAAGAAAGAAAGAAAGAAAGAAAAAGAAAGAAAGAAAAAATCAGAACGATTGTAGGCTTCAGAGTGTCTTATTTTGAATAAAAAAAGGGGAACTGCAAGAACTCGAGAAGAAGGAAAGGAGGATCCCGAGGAACGTTCTGGGAGCTCAGAAGAAAAGGAGAAATAAGGAGCTGTACAAGTACACTTTAAAGATCAGGGACACAATGCGGAAAGAAAGGCTGAAAACACCTAGCAAGAATGGATGACAAACGACTGACCAAAAAGACTTCAGATACATCATGAAATTAAAGGCCACCTCCAAGCGGGTAGAAGAGATCAAGAGGGATGCAGAAGTAGTTGGAATTACCATACATTACAGATTATCCATAATAGAAGGGAGTTCAGAAGAAGAGTCGACAGTCTAAAATCATTTGAAGAGAAATCACTAAAACGGAAACTCAAACGGATCATTTCCGAAGAGGGGAGAAAGATAAGAAGCGAAAGAATGAAGAATTTTTGGGAAGAGAGGAGAAGAGAAGAGAAGCCAAGAAGCCTTAAGTTATATGAAGTCCATAGTTGACCAAATTTGAAAAGAGAAGAAGAAGAAGAAGAAGAAGAAGGGCTGAGAATGAAAGTATATAGTAGTCCATGGATATGATTAGCGAAAAGTTCCAAGTAACAGATAGTCAGCAGGCTTAGGATACAAAGAGAGAGAGAATGGCTTGCATACAGGGATGATGTAGTAAAAACAGCAAAAGAATGCCTAGGTGTGTGCAAAGATGGGGAAAGTAAACATGTATGTGGAACAATAAAATGAGAGCAGGTTGTAAAAAAATCCTAGAAAGGGAGAGAAAAGGGAATGGAGTGTTTTGTGAACATCAGGTGAACTCGTAGTAGATCCCAGGGAATCACTGGAAGAATAGAAGGGATATTTTGAAAAAACTTCTCGACATGAAAGAAATTATTTCTGTTGAAGTCGCGATCAACAGAGTTCATGTTATAAAGCAAGGAGAATAGATGAAATTAAACCTGAAATAGTGAAATATAGTAGGAAGTCAGAGGAAGAAATGGCTTCACAGAATAAATAAGATTAGCATGTAATGTTAATAGGGTATTTTCTGATTGGACGAAAGCATGAAAGGAAGGTAGAAAGGATTCAACAACTACCAAGATATTTCATTGATCAGTGTACCAGGCAAACGTTCACAGGCATTTTGGAAAGGAGGGTGCGATCAATGGTGGACAATAAGTTGAAGTCCACGTGTGATTTCAGACCACACAGGGGCTGCCAGGACCAAATTTTCAATTGAAAAATGCTACGAGAGGAATAGACAATTATACATTTATGTTTCGTAAACCTCGACAAGGCATGTGCCAGAGCGCCGAGGTAAAAGGTGGTAGCTATTCTGAGGAATAAATTATTACAGGCAATGGATGGCATTTATATTAACAATTAGGCCGCAGTAAGAATTGAGGGTACAATGAGTTTTAAATGGGTCATTTACTCAAAGGTAAAAACATAAAAACAGCATTTGGGGTGCGGGTGGGGGTCAGTTACGTGGAAATGTACTAAGCATGTCTTAATAGCGAACAGAGCTGAAAGCCTGCAGTCGAATATATTGGAACTTGAAAAGGAGTGCAATGAGTATGATACGGATATTAACATTTCCAAGACTAAAGGAATGTCAGTACGGAAGAAATTCTAAGATGATTGAATGCCACGTCGGGAATACTTTACTGGAATAGGTAGATCATTTCAAGTATTTAGGATGTGTATTCTCGCAGGATGGTAGCATAGTGAGACTGAATCAAGGTGCAGCGAAGCTAATACTATGAGCTCGCACTTGCGTACAGCAGAGTAATATGTAACAAGGAAGTAAACTCGCGGACGAAACGAAGTCTATACTGGTCTGTTTCCAAACGAAAAAATATTCAAAAGCTTTCAAAGCTTGCAATTTGAACCTGTCTTTTTTTTTCTTGCAGTGATTAGTCAGAAGACTTCTTTCAAAGCTTGCATTTTGGACCTGCCTTTTTTGCAGTGATTAGTCAGAAGACTTCTTTCAAAGCTTGCAATTTGAACCTGTCTTTTTTTTTTTGCAGTGATTAGTCAGAAGACTTCTTTCAAAGCTTGCATTTTGAACCTATCTTTTTTGCAGCGATTAGTCAGAAGACTTCTTTCAAAGCTTGCAATTTGAACCTGTCTTTTTTTTGCAGTGATTAGTCAGAAGACTTCTTTCAAAGCTTGCATTTTGAATCTATCTTTTTTGCAGCGATTAGTCAGAAGACTTCTTTCAAAGCTTGCATTTTGAACCTGTCTTTTTTTTCTTGCAGTGATTAGTCAGAAGACTTCTTTCAAAGCTTGCATTTTGAACCTGTCTTTTTTTGCAGCGATTAGTCAGAAGACTTCTTTCAAAGCTTGCATTTTGAACCTGAAAGTGGAGGATTTTGGAGTTTTAATTTGTCATTCCATTTCGTCTCATTTCGTACCATTAGGGGTGATGACCTAGATGTTAGGTCCTTTTAAACATCAACCATAATCATCTATCATCATTAATATTCTATCCTCCATAATAACATTAAGTGGTCACTGAAAACTCGTGTTCATATTCGTGCTACAGATAATCTGTGCCGTTGTTAAGGGATGAAAGGTAGAACTTGTGCTTTCAGCGCTAGGTCATTTTTCAAGTCTGGTTCAAATGAAGATCGACTTTGGATGTGTCAGCGACCGCCAGCTATTGTTTTAAAGGAGAAACAAGTTTGGCGAGTAATTAAATCCCACACCCATTAGCACATAGTAGAGGAGAAAATGAATTGTAACCGGGTTTCTGGCTGGCAGTCAGTCAGCTGAGAGGTCGCAGCAGAGCGCGTATCGAGTGCACTGCGCTCAGTGGGACAGGTGTTGGCGTTCCCTCCGCTTTGCTGCGAGAAAACGGAAGTCATCATGATAAGATGACTTTCTGTGATATCGCGAATCTAGTACTGAGTAGTTAATTTAACACTCCTTCATCGACCGAGCGTGTGTGCGTCACTTAATTGTGAGCTTCCATTGAGGAGGTACTTGGTTCGAAACCCACTGTCGGCAGCCCTGAAGATGCCATTCCATTTTCACACCAGGCACAGAGGCGTAAGGAGCCGGCTGCCTGCAGGAAAGAGAATTCGGCCCCATCAAAAAAATGTATAAAACCTATCAATAAACCCTCTGTGGGTGGGAGACGCAGACGAAGAATACACCTACGGTATCCCGTGCCTCTCATAGGAGGCGACTAAAAGGGGCGACCTACCTGTGATTAGCACCACTATATCAGAAATATAATGGGTCTTCGTCACCAGTGATTAGTACTACTATGTGAGAAACACCATGGCTCTTCGTTACTTGTGATTACTATAACTACGTGAGAAATACCATAGGTCTGCCTTACCTGTGATTAGTACCATTATGTGATAGACACCGTGGGTCTGCCTTACCTGTGATTACTACCATTATGTGATAGACACCATGGGTCTTCGTTACCTGTGATTACTACCATTATGTGATAGACACCATGGGCTTTCGTCACCTGTGATTAGTACCACTATGTGGGGAACACCATGGGTCTGTGTTACCTGTGATTAGTACCATTATGTGAGGAACACCATGGGTCTGCCTTACCTGTGATTAGTACCATTATGTGAGGAACACCATGGGTCTGCCTTACCTGTGATTACTACCACTATATGAGGAACACCATGGGTCTTCGTTACCTGTGATTACTACCACTATGTGGGGGACACCATGGGTCTGCGTTACCTGTGATTACTACCACTATGTGGGGGACACCATGGGTCTTCGTTACCTGTGATTACTACCACTATGTGGGGAACACCATGGGCTTTCGTCACCTGTGATTAGTACCACTATGTGGGGGACACCATGGGTCTGCGTTACCTGTGATTAGTACCATTATGTGAGGAACACCATGGGTCTGCCGTACCTGTGATTAGTACCATTATGTGAGGAACACCATGGGTCTGCCTTACCTGTGATTAGTACCATTATGTGAGGAACACCATGGGTCTGCCTTACCTGTGATTAGTACCACTATGTGAGGAACACCATGGGTCTGCCTTGCCTGTGATTAGTACCATTATGTGAGGAACACCATGGGTCTGCCTTGCCTGTGATTAGTACCATTATGTGAGGAACACCATGGGTCTGCGTCACCTGTGATTAGTACCATCATGTGGGGAACACCATGGGTCTGCCTTACCTGTGATTAGTACCGCGGTATTCCTCACATAGTGGCTGAATTGTGGGCGTTCTAGTTTTCGCTTCATAGGTCCCCGGGTTCGATTCCCGGTCGGTCCGGGGATTTTAACCATTTTTGGATAATTTCTCTAGTTCGGAGATTGAGTGGTGGTCTTAATACACATCATCATGTAATAGCCTACACCACCAGCACAGAAATACCCAGTTCTGAGTGGATACACTCCTCCACATAAGTCGGCGCCAGGAAGGGCATCGAGCTGTAAAACTTAACTTAATCTGAATTAGTTCCGATCCCAGGTAACTGGTAATAAGGCTAGGAAAGAAGAGGAAGAAATATGAAAAATGTAGTAATGTACCCGCTAATAAGGGATATTGTGAACTCTAACCGGCGTGGATTTTGGTACTCACAGGTATCTTGATGTATCTTCACAAGAAGCGTTAACATTTTATGAAGACGCGTGCCAGAATTTTCCGAAGAATGGTGAGGATAAAGCAACGTCTGTGTAATTTGATGAAGAAACTTCATACTGTATGAAGTGATAACATTGTGTTTATCAGTGAAGTGCCCTCTTATTTTTAGAACTTTATTATTGACAATACTTTTGGACAAATAATGAATGAAAAAATGAAATGGCGTATGGCTTTTAGTGCCGGGAGTGTCCGAGGACATGTTCGGCTCGCCAGGCGCAGGTCTTTTGATTTGACTCCCTTAGGCGACCTACGCATCGTGATGAGGATGAAACGATGATGAAGGTGACAGATTTACCCAGCCCCCATGCAAGCAAAATAACCCAATGATGGTTAAATTTCCCGACCCTGCCGGGAATCGAACCCGGGACCCCTATGATCAAAGGCCAGCACGCTAACCATTTAGCCATGCAGCTGGACAAATAATCAATAATACATCTGAACAAAGTCATATAAATACCTGAGATTTATTATTGTTCCTTTCACTGCACAATACGCTTTAAATGTCTAAGACTGGTAGGTTTCTCTTGAAAATCTTGATTAAGAAGTTTAGAAACTGATAACAGAAGTATGTAGGGGAAAGGGGGGCAAGATGGGGACACGGGGCAAGACGGGGTGGGGGTTTCCTTGTCTCCATGGTGCTGCCACTGGCCTGAAAATGGAAATAGCTTGAAGGGCAGATGAAGGTTACACAGTTTGTACGACTTCTAGTCAGTGTGAGCTGTCTGGATGCTTGGAGTGGCCTTTTTACTGTTTCTCACCTCTGTGATCTTATACATATGTATCCTTTGGACTTTGATAAGGTAAGCTGGAATTGCAATACATTTGTTCTTGAACACTATCCATTAGACTGTACCTTAATGTATATATATTGAGTTTGTGGAGGTAATTCATAAATAAATGAAGATATTTCTATTCCGTTAGTCTCAGTATAACATTTGGGGCAAGATGGGGACGTCCCAGTCTTGCCCCAGTCCCCATCTTGCCCCAGTCCTAATCTTGCCCTTTAGGATAAATAGTATTTCCCCTATAGGTACTTATATCATTTCTAGTCATATTTCATTTTTATAAATTATGCCCCCTGGTATAGGCCAAGGGACCAAATACTGAGTGCAAAGGGTAGTGGATTTCTCAGTCAGTCATTACCGACAGCAGTGGCTACGCTGGCTAAAGCGCAGCAATAGGTCATGGGGCCAGGCTCTCTGCTGACTCGGTAGACGCGTGGGTTCGAGCCTCGCCGTCGGCCGTCCTTGAAATGGTTTTCCGTGGTGTCCCATTTTCAACCCCAGTCAGATGTTGGGACGGTACCTTCTGACAGTCCACGGCCACTTCCTTCGACACCCTTGCCCAGTTTCATTCATCTTCCTCCATTCCATCTCTCATCCCGACGCGCAGGTCGCCCACGGGAGTCGACTTTAAAGACCTACACACGGCCTCTCAGGAGGTCACACGAAAAAATCGGTCATTTAAAAATCCATACATTTTTACCATAAAAATGAATTTAAATTGTATTCTTGCTCATTATGCCAACTACGAGCCTTATGATGGTTTATTATGGTGTAATACTTTACGTTGATATTAGTAATTCAAAGTTATGGGAATATATTCAAATTCTAGTATAACTTTTACTGAAAAATGCAAGTTTCCAGGCCAGTGGCAGCACCATGGAGACAAAGAAACCTCCACCCCGTCTTGCCCCATATGTGGGGCAAGACGGGGCATTGGTAGTATGCACGATTTTTTGTGTGTGGAGTTTTTGTGTTTAACTTTTCAAAAACTATTTTAGTGCACTATGAGAAACAGATAGTGATGCAACAAAATGGAACTATTTATGAACATATTATCAACATGTATAACGCACCTGAACTACTTTTTCCTTAGCGTCCCCATCTTGCCCCCCCCCCCCCTTCCCCTAGATGTTGACTTTTGTAAATAAAAAAAATGTGTTCTTTTCATGGTTAATTTAGAGACAGTGTTTAGTTATAAAAACATGTAAAATATCCACTACGGTATGTTATGTTTGTTATATTTTATTATGAAAGTTTACGTTTGTTAAATAGTCTGTTGACAGTGCAAGTGAAATTTGCTCAGTGTAGCTGTATCTTGTGTTTCGTGAATAACTAAATAAATATTTCATTTATACTATTTTCTTTAAACTGACATTAGCTGCAAAATTACTGTTTCATTTGTGATAATTAAAAAAACATCTCTCCTGAAAATGTATATGGCAAGTTTTATGAAACCACCTCTCAGTTAACGAAACCCTGCATTCTTTCATTATTAGGCGAGTTGGCCGTGCGGTTAGGGCCGCGCAGCTGTGAGCTTGCATCCGGGAGATAGTGGGTTCGAACCCCACTGTCGGCAGCCCTGAAGATGGTTTTCCGTGGTTTCCCATATTCACACCAGGTGAATGCTGGGGCTGTACCATAATTAAAGCCACGGTCGCTTCCTTCCCACTCCTAGCCCTTTCCTGCCCCATTGTCGCCGTAAGACCTATCTGTGTCGGTGCGACGTAAAGCAAGTTTTTAAAAAAAACTAACAGAACAAGACCTGGGTGTCTTAAGATGTGTCCTATCATTTTGTCTCTTTTTCTGGTCAAATTTCGCCAAATCGATCTTCTCTCATCAGTTCGATTCAGTATCTCTTCATTCATGATTCGATCTATCAATCTCACTTCCAGCATTCTTCTGTAAAACCACATTTCAAAAGCTTCTATTCTCTTTCTTTCTGAGCTAGTTATCGTCCGTATTTATTTTCATAAGAAAGGCCTGCCCTGTTTGTGTTAGTCTGCATTTTATGGTCTTACTTCTGCCATCATCAGTTATTCTACTACTACCCGGGTAAGAATATTCATCTACTTCTTTTAAGACTTCATTTCCTAATTTAATATTTCCTGCATCACCAGACTTCATTCGACTCTTCTCCATTACCTTTGTTTTGAATGTATTTATTTTCATCTTGTACTCCTTCACCAACACTGTCTCCATACCATTCAGCAGTTTCTCCAGGTCTTTTGCAAACTCGGACAGAATAACAATATCATCGGCAAATCTCAGACTTTTGATTTCCTCTCCTTGGATTCCTCTTTGATTTCCTTTATCGCTTCTTCTATCTAAACATTGAGAGGAAGAAGGGACAAACTGCAGCCTTGCCTCACTCTTTTCTGGATTGCTGCTGCTTGTTCATAGTTCTTCGATTCTGGCATTACAAACAAAAGATCACTTGCAAGATTATGCTGGGCGCTGAACTACACCTACAGTGGTTCCACATCCGCGGGTCGGCAACTCTGAAACACAAAATAGGAAAAATTACTGCATGACGGTCACCAGCCTTCTGTGAGAAGACAGCACAAGAACAAGAACAACAAGAAGAACAATAATAATACTTGAATATTCAGATGTTGGTGGTTTCATTGTTCCATGATCTAGGAATAGTACTGTAATTGAACTACAATGGTATGGAGGAGAAAACAGTCTACCAAGAGGTCAATGTACAGCCTAGAAATTACTGGGTGAGGAGCGTGCACTAGAAAGTTGAACTGTATGAGTCACGCTGTCTCAAGGTCTTCTTCCAAATTTCACCCATCAGTATGAAGATATTCACCCCTTTCTTCATGAACAACAGCCGTAAGTGCTGGGTCTTTGATGGCATTTAATAAATGCACTGATTTATACAGTAAACGTGAATAAGGGTTAGAATCCACTGTAGATTGCTGCCCTTAGCCTTATACGAGGCAAACCAGAAAGATTCAGGGGTCTTGGCCTACCAAGCGATCGCTGTTCAGCCTGGAAGTCTGCAGATTACAAGGTGACGTGTGATCACGACGACGAATCCTCTCTGCAGTTATTCATGGCTGTACAGACCAGGGTCGCTATCTCAGCGTCATATAGCTCTTACAATATAAACGCTAGGGCCCTTGTTCTTATGAAATTACTAATCACATATTCAGTTCCTTTATTTGTGGACAAATTAAAATGAAAATTGTCGGCGAATTGTAGTTCTTTTTTTTTTGTTAGTGGCTTTACGTCGCACCGACACAGATAGGTCTTATGGCGACGATGGGACAGGGAAGGGCTAGGAGTGGGAAGGAAGTGGCCGTGGTCTTAATTAAGGTACAGCCCCAGCATTTGCCTGGTGTGAAAATGGGAAACCACGGAAAACCATTTTCAGGGCTGCCGACAGTGGGGTTCGAACCTACCATCTCCCGAATACTGGATACTGGCCGCACTTAAGCGACTGCAATTGTAGTTCTGATATGGTTATACCTGCGTTTTAATTTTACATATTCTTGGTAATATTTTTGTAAGTACATATCTAGGTAATTATTTAAAAAAAACTTATGTAAGCTCGTTTAATTTTCAGACTGTAGTAAAATAATTGGCGAAATTCATGTTGTAGAGAATATATTTCAATTGCTAAAGTTGGCTTTAAAATTCCTTTAACATTGGGGTTTCTAGGACCTATATTAGACTTAACTAAAGTTGGCGTCTGACAGGTAAGGTTGGAGGGAGGAGCACTACACGTGCCATTTCACGATGTTGCCACATTCCAGCATTCCTTTCTACACGCTCTTACCCCTCGCTTCCGGCTCACTTGTTCCCTCCTTCATTCTGACCACTGTGATCTGTTGTAGATACCTGGCCAGGCGGTGTCGTCCCATTTGCGATCACTCTTATACAAACAATCAGGTTCTTATCAGTGACAGTGACAGGTTTGGCAACTCCCAGCAAGACGAGCTGCCCTGAAGTTTTATCTCCATGGCAACCGCAGTCGCCCCACCCTCGTTTCCATGGCAACCGCACAGCCACTCCCTTTGTCCCGCCTCGGCAGGCAGTAAACGGACCTCCCTC
This sequence comes from Anabrus simplex, assembly GCF_040414725.1. Taxonomy (NCBI): domain Eukaryota; kingdom Metazoa; phylum Arthropoda; class Insecta; order Orthoptera; family Tettigoniidae; genus Anabrus; species Anabrus simplex. Next base: position 35,065,787 of record NC_090274.1, on the reverse strand, counting down.
TAAGAAATGTCAGACACCAACTCTTATTATTGGCAGTATTTGGAGATTTGAAGGAGTTAGGAGGTGGGTGGGGATGCTTGACTCAGTAAAGGAGCTGGGTGGGGGTTTGGGCCTCTTGGCTAACTGCTTTATTGATTTTTTAATTTGTACAATTTCTTATAACAGTCGAACCTCCATCACTCAAATTTTTAGTATTTCGAAGTGACTTAAATTTCCCGGTCGTTTGTCCTATTCTTCACGTGTATTTATTTCTCTATTATTCGAAATTCGGTTACACAAATTTCTCGATTTCTAGAAACAAACATTTTCTCCCTTGAAGCAAAAAAAAAAAAAAAAACTCTGTATTTCGAATTTAGTGCAACATGAACGGTGCTATATGGCATTTGTGGTTTGTGAGGAACAGTTAACAAGTAAAGTGATACTTGGAGCTAATATGACGGGAACCGAAAAACTAAAGCTCCTAATGATCGAAAGCTTCGCTGTTTTTCGGGTGTGAATTAATAACCGCTCACGTACGAAAGCAACCCCCGAAGTCGCGGATGACAAGCTACATGTATGAATATCGGCTGCGTGATATTGACGAGAAGTTTCGACGTGAAGGAAGGAAAGGTTAGCAGTGACAAACAGAAGAGATTAACAGGTTTTCTTTTTCCGAAGGTATTAACCAAGAGGTGTTTCTGACCTCTGTGACCAAAGGCCAGCACGCTAACCATTTAGCCATGGAGCCGATTACCGCACTATTTATGTTACTTAATAAGGGGTTAAAGACAGATTCTATATTAACTTTATTTAGTAACATTCAGGGAATGAGACCAACACCAAATTAGCTACAACAATACATTTTGTAATCCGCTACGCGATTTGAAGGGCATAATATTATATTTTAATTATTTATTTACTTTCATTTACTTGTATTATAAAATGGCAAGGAGGGATTCAGTTAGGTGGAAATGTAGTAAGCAGTTTGGCCTATGCTGACGACTTGGTCTCAATGGCAGACTGTGCCGAAAGCCTGCAGTGAAACATCTTGGAACTTGAAAATAGGTGCAATGAGTATGGTATGATAATTAGCCTTCCGAAGACTAAATTGATGTCGGTAGGTAAGAAATTCAACAGAATTGAATGTCAGATTGGTGATACAAAGCTAGAACAGGTCGATAATTTCAAGTATTTAGTTTGTGTGTTGTTCTCCCAGGATGGTAATATAGTGAGATTGAATCAACGTGTCGTAAAGCTAATGCAGTGAGTTCGCAGTTGCGATCAACAGTATTCTGTAAGAAGGAAGTCAGCTCGCAGACGAAACTATCTTTACATCGGTCTGTTTTCAGACCAACTTTGCTTTACGGGAGTGAAAGCTGGATGGACTCAGGATATCTTATTCATAAGTTAGAAGTAACAGACATGAAAGTAGCAAGAATGATTAATGGTATAAACAGGTGGGAACAGTGGCAGGAGGGTACTCGGAATGATGCTATAAAGGCTAATTTAGAAATGAACTCGATGGATGAAGCTGTACGCATAAACCGGCTTCGGTGGTGGGGTCATGTGAGGCGAATGGAGGAGGATAGGTTACCTAGGAGAAAAAATGGACTCTGCTATTGGAGGGTAAGAGAAGTGGAGGTAGACCAAGACGACGATGGTTAGACTCTGTTTCTAACGATTTAAAGATAAGAGGTATAGAACTAAATGGGGCCACAACACTAGTTGCAAATCGAGGATTGTGGCGACGTTTAGTAAATGCACAGAGGCTTGCAGACTGAACACTGAAAGGCATAACAGTCTATAATGATAATGTATGTATGTATGTATGTATGTATGTATGTATGTATGTATGTATGTATGTATGTATGTATGTATGTATGTATGTATGTTCCATTATTTAATACTCTGAAAATTAGAAAGCAGTAGACTATATAAATTATAAATATATATTAATTTAAAACAATTTTGTCTCATATTATAATCATAAAGCGTAATTAAAGTAGTGTATGGACATTTTGTAAATTTAATGTCTTAATACCTATTACATATTTTATGACTATAACACTTTTAATGACATATGATACGAATAATCACTACATTTTTTGTACATACTTTACACTTTGATATTATATAAACATATGGGACCTAGTAATCACATAGTCTGAGTGGCCCACGAACCATCCCTCAGATTCGGGTAGAAATCCCTGACCTGACCGGGAATCGAACTCGCAGCCTTCGGGTGGGAGACAGCCACGCTACCCACAGAGCACGCATCCAGCCAAGAATACAATAGTAAAAAGAAACATCCAACTTATTAGGTCGTGTTCAGAACACACAGTACATATCGAAACGATTTTAAGTTCAGAACAAGGTCAACGTAATATCAGTGGGATTCGAACCAACAACCATGCGATTTCGAATCGGATGCTCTATTATTGAACTGTGGTGTTTGTGTTTTACATGATGCAGATTTTAGTGCTTCTGACATGAAAAATATTACTAATGGAGAGATGGCGTGCAGTGACGTTAGTAGACGAATAAGTTGAGTGAAGCTTTTAAAGATAGGAAAGATCATAACATGATGATACATTTGGAATTTAAGGGGAAAAAATGAGGGAAAATATTCTCAGACTCTTTGGCTGATTGGTCAGCGTTGAGGCCTTCGGTTCAGAGGGTCGCGGGCTCGATTCCCGACTGGGTCAGCGATTTTAATCGCTTCTGATCAATTCTTCTGCCTCTGGGTGATTGTGTTTGTCCCTCCACATAGAGTTGGTGTCAGGAAGGGCATCCGGTCGTAAAACATGGCCAAATCCATATGTGCTGCACAAGAAGGGGCAAAGAGTGGTATTATAATAATAATAATAATAATAATAATAATAATAATAATAATAATAATAATAATAATAATAATAATAATTCGACTCTGTAACGTTGTGACTAACTGCCACCCCCGGAGGCCCCGCTTCGATTCCCGGGTCTGCCACAAAATTTGAAAATTGGTACGGATACTGTAACGAGATCCACTCAGACTCGGGAGGTCAACTGAGTATAGGGAGGTACGATTCCCTCCTCAGCCGTCCTCGAAGTGGTTTTCCGTGGTTTCCCACTTCTCCAGACAAATGCCGGGATGGCACCTAACTTAAGGCCACGGCCGCTTCCTTCCCTCTTCCTTGTCTATCACTTCCAATCTTTCCATCCCCCACAAGGCCCCTGTTCAGCATAGCAGGTGAGACCGCCTGGGCGAGGTACTGGTCCTCCTTTCCAGTTGTATCCTGGACCCAAAGTCTCACGATCCAGGACACTGCCCTTGAGGCGGTAGAGGTGAGATCCCTCGCTGAGTCCGGGGGAAAAATCAACCATGGACGGTTACACGGATTTAATAATAATAATAATAATAATAATAATAATAATAATAATAATAATAATAATAATAATAATAATAATAATAATAATAATAATAATTGGGAATATACTCATTTGAATTAAGGATTGGAATAATTTATCAAGGGAAGTGTTCGGTAAATTTCCAAGTTGTTGGAAATTATTTAAGAAAATACTTAGTAAACAGTTGATACGGAATCTGGCATCTGGGTGACAGCCCTGAATGCAGATCAATTATGACTGATTGGTTGATAATCCATAAACCGTTCCTGCATACATAATACGTTTTAGGCTATAAAAACCAGATCGGAGCTGATGACCTAGATGTCAGGCCCCTTTATACAACAATCATCATCATTATCGAAACTAGAGCCCGGATATGCAAACTTACTGAAGCGGGTAACATGTTCTGTATAGTCTACACTACACAACGGTTATGTTATGAGTTTTGCATAAATATTAGGGGTGCGGCCCATCATAATCCCTGGAATTTATGTTACTCTCACTACGTTACAGAAGAGCTGCCACGACGAAATCTCCTAATAACAAAATTAGTTTGCATTCTAACCTGTTATTGGCTAAAAATCTGGGGCCTAATGATACTTTTTTTTTTTTGCGTTTCATGAAAAGGGGCACATCGGTTTTTTTTGTTTTGTTTTTTTGTTTTGTTTTTTTGTTTTGTTTTTGCCAGTGATCCCCGTCCCTAATTTCAATTATGTTCCTCGTGAAAAATGTTGGTACACTCTCTTATAGGTAGAAAGATTACCCAGCTGGAATGTAGAAACTATACTTCTCTTATCCGACCTCTTCAAGGACGAATACAATAGTGAAAGGACTAGTCTGGCTGCTCTGGAAAGGCACAGGGCAGAAATGATGCCTTGTAATAAACCTCTGTTAATGAAGTGAGTTGATCAGCCAGGCGTAAAGATACATACGATTCAGTTAATAGAACAGGAAGTGACTCGGGTTCGATTCTGGTTGGTGCGTAAGGTGTGCTAGTTCAGCAGTGAGGCGGACAGGAAGGAACTCACCCGTGATGCGAGCTACATGACTTAAGACTCTTCATGTGAATGATGGCGGGTTCGATTCTAGATGAGATTGGAGACTTTGAGGGTAATAATAATAATCGTATGGCCTCAGCTACCTTGTACAGACATTTTAATTTGACATCATCTGGCTGTCTGCTCGTCAATTTCGACGTTGTGTTCTTCTCTAGATGGCAGACACAGTAAACCGAATCTCTCTTGGGCGTCTGTGGCTGAGATTTAATGGATTTTGTTGGGTAAACACCAAATGTGTCACCAGACATCTTTTACACGCCGACGTCGTATGACATGGAGTGTCGAATGGATATTATTTTCCGCTCTTCAAAAATCCGACTACCTCTGGCGGGTTTGAACCCTTTATCTTGTAATTTGGAGGCCGACACTCTACTACTGATCCACAGAGGCAGCTTACTTTGAGGTTCAACGTGATAACTCCCTGACATTGGCTTCCGGCTCGATAAAATGAACTTCTCTGAAAGAAAATTACAACACCCTGGCATGTGTTAAAATCAAGTATAATTCAGTGAAATTACCGTTATTATTATTATTATTATTATTATTATTATTATTATTATTATTATTATCATCATCATCATCTTTATAAAGGCTGTGTTCCATATACATATTTCTTCTTCTTTCTTCCCAGAACTTCTTCATACGTCGGCTGATCGCCTACGTCTGTTCCCCTGATAACACTCTCAGAGATTGACGTTGAATATGCAAAAGCGAAAAATCCAGAGAAGTGATCTGTCACCGAAAGGCCACCCTGTTAGTTATGTCATCTGTGATCTTCAGTCTTTATAGATCCCATCGTATGTCTTCCAGCCAACCGACGACGTGTTTTAATTTAGAGGTATCATCAAAAATCTTAGTCAGCCTTCCATTGTTCATTCTCTGAAGCTGACCATAAAATTGTAGTCTTCGCCTTTTAATTGTGTCTGTAATGTTATCTAAATTGCGGTGCACGTCTTCATTTTTTCACTTCATTCCATTTCTGATCCGATTAATTTGCAAATTTGATAATATTATTTCATAAATAATGTCACCTATCATGAGACCAAATCTTTTGTGTTCAATGTTAATTCAGGTGTACCTCAAGGTTCAAATTTAAGACCACTATTGTTTATGTTATGTATAAATGATTTGCCAGATGTTGTTGTAAATTCCAAATGCCTCATGTTTGCTGACGATCTTAAGTTGTACAAGGAAATTTTACATGTTATTGACTGAATTTATCTAAGCAGGGACATTGAGAATATCTACATGTGGAGCGTCAAGAGTAAAATCAAATTTAATATCAGCAAATGCTTCGTGATGAATTATTCTACGGTTAATGATCCTTTTCAGTGTGAATACTTAATGAACGGACAGAATCTAAAACGAGTCGTGTCCGTAAATGACCTAGGAGTTACAATGAGTAACATCATTAAGTGCACATAATGAAATAATAGTAAATACGGCACTCAAACAACTAGGTTTTATGATACGAAACGGGAAGGATATAATAATTATAATTTCGTGTGGCTATTTCTAGCCGAGTGCAGCCCTTGTAAGGCAGACCCCTCCGATGAGGGTGGGCGGTAACTGCCATGTGTAGGTAACTGCGTGTTATTGTGGTGGAGGATAGCGTTATGTGTGGTGTGTGAGTTGCAGGTATGCTGGGGACAACACAAATACCCAGCCCCCCTGGCCACTGGAATTAACCAATGAAGGTTAAAATCCCTTACCCGGCCGGGAATCGAACCCGGGACCCTCTGAACCGAAGGCCAGTACGCTGACCATTCAGTCAAAGAGTCGGGGGAAGGACATAAATAACTCATTCGTGAGGTCAAAATTAGAATATGCATCCGTTATATGGATGCTAATTTACAAATCATACATGAATAAAATTGAAAAGGTTCAAAAGAGGTTCTTGCGGTTTATTTATTACAAGAAGCATAATGAATCAGCATATAGATCGAGAACTTCATATAGCCACTTATTAGAAGAATTTAGCTACAATTCATTAAACGCTCGCCGAGAATTATATCAACAACTGTTTCCTACACCAAATCATAAATGACCTTATAGATAGTGGTGTTATACTAGCCAGAATACATTTTATCATAAGCAAATCAAACTTGCGTAGCCGGACGCATTTTTACAATACCTTATCCAACATATTCATTCATAAAAATTCGCCATTGGTAAGGATGTGTAGTGCGTTAAATGACGTATTCAAAAACCGCGACATAGATCTCTCATTGTCCCTAACAGACTTCAAAAAATATCTATTGATTTTATTTAGTGAATATACTTAAACTATCTCCACAAATAGCATCTCAGAAAAAGAAAATAGAATTCATTACACTATCTCTTTGTCAATAACACAAATGGAATTCAGTTGTCTATAAACTTCGGGATATTATTTTTACACTGTTAATCATGCACCGGACCTGTTCGCATATGTGTATGCCTGCACATAAATATTTAGTTCTTCCTACTTATGTAATCAGGAGCCACTAACTGCAGCACTATCTAATCTTGATCTGTATATAACAACTGTTAAATCTACTAGCAGTTTCCCGCTGGCTCCGCCCGCAATGTACAAAGTACGGTGTTGTTCGTTACTAACCTCGCGGATGTATTTGCAAAGTTTAGAGTTAATGAAATAAAGCACATGATCTGCTGTGGTAATAGAATGTAATATTATGGCAACAAAACACTTGAAAAAACATCACACAAAGAAAATGAATTAAACCTTCCTTGGAACAACACTACGCGCCGAACTGTTGAAAAGTCCTCCAAAGATCTTCGTCATGGAGACAAATATCTCATAACTTTTCTCAGAATCTACCAATTTAAGTAGCTATTACCTCAAAAGAAAGCGCTTGATCCACTGAGTGTTTTTAGACTAAAACTAACTGCGTACCGCAATTAGAACGAAAGTAATAATTGCTACAATGAGAATTTTTTTTGAAGAAATGGGACGTCAAATTGAATGTGCACTCATAACTTTCCTCAGAATTGGCCAATTTGAATAGTTAAGAGCTGAAATGAAAGAGCTTGATCCACTGAGTGTTCTTAGGCCAAAACGAACTCCGTACCTCAATTAGAACCAAAGATATGATTGCTTCAAAGAGACAAAAAATAATTTGAGGAAGGCGGAAGTTAAGTTATTTATAGTACCTGATGACAAATCTGTGCATGAATACCTTTCAGTTTAAAAATGAAGGAAATCGATCGGATAGAATGGCCGGACTGACTGACTTTAGTTTTCATAAAAAATGTAATATATAGATTGTTTTTTTGTCATATTTCTTCTAAATTTGTTTATTATAATTTTTCAAAATCCGTTGTTAATTTTTCGTGATCTTTTTCTCTTTTGCATTATGTATCATAATACTATATTTTGTAATTTCTGTTGTGACTGGAGTGCAACTCCGTTACAGGCATGTGTCGTAAATAAATAAATAAATAAATAAATAAATAAATAAATAAATAAATAAATAAATAAATAAATAAAGAACGAATGTATGCATGCAAAATTTTGTTTTAGTGATATTTGTAATTATTGAACTGTAATGATAATGCTATTTGCTTTACGTCCCACTAACTACTGTATTACGGTTTTCGGAGACGCCGAGGTGCCGGAATTTAGTCCCGCAGGAGTTCTTTTACGTGCCAGTAAATCTATCGACACGAGGCTGGCGTATTTGAGCACCTTCAAATACCACCGGACTGAGCCAGGATCGAACCTACCACGTTGGGGTCAGAAGGCCAGCGCCTCAACCGTCTGAGCCACTCAGCCCGGCAAATATTGAACTGTAAAACGAGATTAAATAATTATTCGAATAACAGTCATGTAATGGCTTCCAACTTCCATTTTCATATTAAGATCCAGAGATCTTCGCAAATATTTTCCTCTGTAATGAACACTCGGCTAGTTGGCCAGAGCTCACCGGGTGGAATGCTAGAGACATACTGAACTCAACACCCACACACGTGACAGTGACACACACTCACACACACACAGCTGTCGCACCTTCACTCAGTCTACTTACTAAAGAATTCTAAAGAAAAATGTAGCCCACACCGCGCTACTAGTATTTATGCCACTGGGCTAACTGCTCATAATCGTCCAGCTGGGAGCCAATTCCAACTTTAAATGATGTCCGTCTTATCTCCATTTCTAAGCAGTACCTCCCGAAATGTCGCAATCTTCGTAGTTGTTTCAGTGTATTGACAAGGAGCAGACATTATGTTGACAATCAGGTGACAGTGAGAACTGATGACAGCTCCTCAACCGTCTGAGCCACTCAGCCCGGCTATACTCATTTTTATCATTATTTATGTACAGTATTTATTTATTTATTTATTTATTTATTTATTTATTTATTTATTTATTTATTTATTTATTTATTTATTTATTTATTTATTTATTTATTTATTCTCTTCTTAACTCTGGTGATCTTTTTTCTTCTTCATAGCCCACAGTATTCCTTCATTTTAGCGCTATGGATGGCTTTTCTTTCTTGAGTCCATTACACTCCTCTGGACGCTGTTAGTGACTGGAGAGAGTCAGATGTCTTGATGACCTTTCTGAACTTATCTCTTTTGTAAATGTCAGTGTGATCAATGTTTATGTATTGTTTATGTATTGTTTATGTATTGTAGGTATTTCCGAACTAAATTCGTCCATTTGGCATTTGTTGCTTTCCCTCTAGATACAGTGTTGAAGATCCTTGAAGTGAGTCTCTGGCTGTCCATCCTGACTATGTGCCATAGACCATTTAGTCTTCTCTTCCTCATAGCTGTTGTAATGCTCTCTATTTTACTGTACAGTTCCTTGTTTTGCCAACGGCCGTAGCCGTGTTGAAACACCGGATCCCGTGAGATCTCCGAAGTTAAGCAACATTGGGCGTGGTCAGGAGTTGGATGGGTTGCCACGCGCTGTTGGTGGGGGTAAGGGAATGGAGGAGCGGAAAGGAACTCGCCAACCTACCGCACGTAAACTCCGGCTCAGGAGCACCTCTGCGGAGGTTCGGACCTGCCTTCGGGCAGAATAACCCTTACCTACCTTACCTTCCTTGTTTTGCCTGGTTCTGTACCCATCTCCTTCTTTAATGGGACCCATTTATTTATTTATTTATTTATTTATTTATTTATTTATTTATTTATTTATTTATTTATTTATTTATTTATTTATTTATTTATTTATTTATTAGTTTGTTTCGTTCGTTGGTAATCGGTTTACCCTCCAGGGTCGGTTTTTCCCTCGGACTAAGCGAGGGATCCCACCACTACCGCCTCAAGGGCAGTGTCCTGGAGCTTCAGACTTTGGGTCAGGGGATACAACTGGGGAGGATGACCAGTACCCCGCCCAGGCTGCCTCACCTGCTATGCCGAACAGGGGCCTTGTGGGGGGATGGGAAGTTTGGAAGGGATAGACAAGGACGAGGGAAGGGAGCGGCCGTGGCCTTAAGTTAGGTACCTTCCCGGCATTTGCCTGGAGGAGAAGTGGGAAACCACGGAAAACCACTTCCAGGATGGCTGAGGAGGGAATCGAACCCATCTATACTCAGTTGACCTCCCGAGGCTGAGTGGATCCCGTTCCAGCCCTCGTATCACTTTTCAAATTTCGTGGCAGAGCCGGGAATCGAACCCGGGCCCCTGGGGGTGGCAGCTAATCACACTAACCACTACACCACAGAGGCTGACTTCATTTATTTATTTATTTATTTATTTATTTATTTATTTATTTATTTATTTATTTATTTATTTATTTATTCGCTAATCGGCCAAATAGGGACCACAATAAGATTCAAGATACATTCTGGCGTTTACTCAATTTTTGGGCGATCCTGTAGGTTTTCATTAGCTCGGTGTATGGAACACGGCGTTAATCCAACCTCTTTGCACCAGTTGTCAACTTCACATCCCGGGAAGTCACAAAAGTTACCATGCTCGTTCTGAAATGGTCTCGTTAGTGCGCGTCATCTCATCGTAGGCCAATTTACTCGCGGTCTTTCTTGACGTTAACGTACCAGGGATTTTTTTAATTTTTTTATTTAAAATTGTTAAAAATGCGTTTTGTCCATCGAGAGTTGTCTATCCATCATAAGAGATTCTTTTACAGCCTTATGCCGATCTGTTGAGCGCGATGTAACCTATTTAGCTGATGTTAATTTTTCTTCTCCTCAAATCTCTTCATATGGTCACTGAGCATCTTCCTGCGTCCTTCAGTCCATGATTTACTGGTTCTGGTACTCATTTTCTCAGCAAAATGATGGTTGTTGAGTGGTTTTTTTATTGCACTGGAGTCTATCTTGAACAATTTCCTGAAGGTCTTTTTCTATTTCACTAAGCCAATTGTTCTTGACTTCCATTGAGAGAACAAGGTTGAGGATCCTTTTGGTGAGCCTGCCATTGTTCATTCTGAGAATGTGGCCATAGAACTTTAATCGACTTTTCCTGATGATGTCGGCGATCTTTTCAGAATGCTGATAAAGCTCCCGAGACTTCCCTTTCATCCAGAGTAGACTGGACCAATGATTTTCCTCAATATTTTCCTCTCCTGTTTCTCTATGTCTTTAATAAGTGATCTGCCTCCAATGATCAAGGTTTCCGAGGTGTATAGTGCTTCAATTTTGATAACTGAGTTGTAATATCTTAATTTTGCGTTCCTAGATATTCTTTTGTTATACAAACTGTTCCAGGTGAGTCTATAGGCCTTCTGTCATTTTGAGATCCTCTCTATATTTGCTTCACGATTCAAGCCTGATCGCTGAATTACTTCTCCTAGGTACTTGAACTTATTCACTTGATTAATTTTGCCGAATTTACTCTTTAGAGTTTTCCCATCTAGATAACGAGCGGATCCATCCATGCATTGAGTTTTCTTCATACGATATTTGTAGCCAATCTTACAGTAGCTGCAATTTCATGAAGTTTCTTAAGCGCCTGAATTGCTTCTCCCCTGTTGTTAGAAATAATAGCTAGATCATCTGCTAAGGCCAAACACTGCAAATTAATTTTATTTTTGAGTAGTCGGCCAATAGTTATTCCCTTGGTGTCATTTTCCCATGTCCTGATAACTTTTTCAAGCACAATATTGAACGAAAACGGGGATAAGCCGTCACCATGTCGAAGTCCTGTGGTAATATGAAAAGGGTCAGGAAGTTCACCTTGAAATTCAACTTTTGAAGTTGTGTCAGTCAGCGAATTAAATCTCGATTTCTTGTCTTCTTCTATTATTATTATTATTATTATTATTATTATTATTGCTTCACGTCGTACCGACACAGATAGGTCTTATGGCGACGATGAAATAGGAAAGGTCTAGGAGTGGGAAGGAAGCGGCCGTGGCCTTAATTAAAGTAGCCTACACGCTCAGTTTTTCCTGGTGTGAAAATGAGAAACCACGGAAAACCATCTTCAGGACTTCCGACAGTGGAATTCGAACCTACTACCTCCCTAATGCGAGCTGATAGCTACGTGACCCAAATCACGCGGCGACTTGCTCGGTATTATTATTATTATTATTATTATTATTATTATTATTATTATTATTATTGTATGTATGTTTAGTCATCAGCCCGAAGGCTGGTTGGATCCTCAACAGTTCCACCATGAGCTGTCATAGATGGCCTATCACTGAAGAGGCGTACTAGGGAAATGAGGAGTGAGGTAGTTTCCCGTTGCTTTCCTCACCGAGCCAGAAGTTGCTATTACATATCAGTCTGCCAAGCCCACTGAAATGCATGCACCAACCGACCCTATGAGCAACAGTTTCACACCATTCATAGCAGGGACTGGCTGCGTAAGGAATGGCATTACTAGCATGGCTCATACCTCAGTCACTTTCATATCGTCAAAGCCAAGGATAAGACAGAGACAGATCAATGAAAGTAACAAAATTGCTCTAGCCCATACCAGAAGACATAGTGCAGTGTAAACACTAGGTCCCGCCAGCAAAGGCACCTTATTATTATTATTATTATTATTATTATTATTATTATTATTATTATTATTATTATTATTATTATTATTATTATTATTATTATTATTATTATTATTATTATTATTTCCTACTAACTACAGTTACGGCTTTCGGATACCTCGGCGCGATGGAATTTTTTCCCTACAAGAGTCCTTTTACTTAATGACACGAGTCTGGCGTATTTGAATACCATCAAATGCTATTGGACTGGGCTGGGATCAAACCTGCAAACCTGAGCTCATAAAGCCAGTGCTCTGTCGTCTGAATCACTCAGGCTGACCGTAAGCGAATAATCCTTGCAACTAGAAGCCCGTTTCATAGTAATATTACCTTGGTTTTGATCACCGTGTGTACATGTTGGAAAGCGACATTATTGGCCCAGCCTAATTTATTGTTTTGTGCTGATTTGAAGAGCTTGCGCCTGCTTGAATCATTCATTCCGTTCTTACCTTAGCTGTTGGTCTGCCAGTAAGATACTCGCGGGAGGTCGGGAAGGTCGAACTGGTCGCTGGAGAAAGTGGCCCACATTCCCTTTAGTATCGCCCCCGTAACTTTGACATGATTCATCTCTGGGAAGCGGCGAGCTTTTGTAAACCACAGGGCTCGGTGAAAGAGAAATGAGGGGTGTGACCATATGGAGTTCTTGAGCTTTGGAATGTCTTCTTGACTCTCTATCCGTTTGTCTGTCTGTCTGTCTGCAGATAACCGTCTTATCAAGCCTCTGAGATATTTGGATGGTCTTATGCTAAACTGGACCAAGTATTTTTTTCTTTAAACTTAGGGGGTGGGGGCGGGGAATATAAGTTTCTAATTTAAATGAACTTTCGCCTTCATATCCGTGAATTTATTTTGGTTATCAATAAAACTGACAGAGTTATCAATTCAAGTGAACTCCCATGTGACCGGAGTTTCTGGACAATAAAATCAACTTCAGGCTGCCCAAGCGGTCTGGGGATAAAGACATCGTCTCTTACCCGGAAACACTGGGTTCTATTCCCGGCCAGGTAAGGGATTTTTATATACCGGGATCTGAGGGCTGGTTCGACGCCCACTCAGCCTACGTGAGAAAACATTGAGGAGCTATCTGACGGTGAGATAGTAGCCTCGGTCTAGGAAGCCAATAATAACGGCCGAGGGGATTCGTCGCGCTGACCACACATCAGCTCGTAATCTGCTGGTCTTTGGGTTGAGCAGTGGTCACCTGGTTGGCCAAGGTCCATCAAGGCTGTAGTGCCATGGAGTTAGGGTTTGGTTTTTATTTATATAATAACTACAGTTTTCTAGATAATTGCATGCCATTTGTTTGAGCCCCAATCACCAGCCCTTCTTTAACAGGAATCTTGTTATAAAATAGTTTTTGATAAAAAATCAAAGTTCTGTTTTTTTTTTAGGTTTTTTGTTTTTTTTTTCCTCTTACAGTGGAAATAACGATCACTGTAGAGGCGTACTAGGGAAATAAGGAGTGAGGTAGTTTCACGTTGCTTTCCTCGCTGAGTCAGAAGTTGCTATTACATATCAGTCTGTGAAGTCAATTGAAATGCATGCACCAACCGATCCCATGAGCAACATTTTCACACCATTTATAACAAGGACTGGCTGGATAAGGAACGGGGGCCGATGACCTTCGATGTTAGGCCCCTTAAAACAACAAGCAGCAAGCAAGCATAAGGAACGGTATTACTAGCATCGCTCATACCTCAGTCACTTTCATATCGTCAAAGCCAAGGATAAGACAGAGACAGATCAATGAAAGTAACAAAATTGCTCTAGCCCATATCAGAAGACATAGTGCACTGTAAACACTAAGTCTCGTCAGCAATCAGATCGAAAAATAAATCATTTCAACATTTTAATAATCTTGGAAGAAATTTTGACAAAGATGTTTTAGTGAAAAACGTACAATGAGAATTTTGAAAACCTAGTATCAAAACGAGTTTGTTATAATGCACACTGAATTGTATTGCGAGAATGCTAATAGAACTAAGGGTCCGACTCGTTGGATGAATGGTCAGCGTACTGGCCTTCGGTTCAGAGGTTCCCGGGTTCGATTCCCGGCCGGGTCGGGGATTTTAATCGCTTCTGATTAATTCTTCTGGCTCGGGGACTGGGTGTTTGTGTCCGTCCCAACACTCTTCTCTTCATATTCACACAGCGCACGACACTACCAACCACCATAGAAACACGCGATAGTGATTACATCCCTCCATATAGGGTTGGCGTCAGGAAGGGCATCCGGCCCTAAAACAGGGCAAATCCCCAGTCGGCACAGTTCTCACCCGCGACCCAACAGATGTGGGAAAAGCGGTAGGAAAAGAAGAGTGCTAATAGAATTAGAGGAATATCATTTATAAAGTTGTCAATGGTAGAAGGTGTATATATACCTTTCTAAAGCATACTCCTTCTTATACCAGAGAGAACTATGAGGTATTTGTTCTCTAACTTTCGCCGGGCTGTGTGGCTCAGACTGATGAGGCGCTGGGCTTCTGAATCCAATATGTCAGGATCGATTCTGGCTCAGTACGGTGGTATTTGAAGGTGCTCAAATACTTCAGCCTCGTGTCGGTAGGTTTACCGGCATGTAAAAGAACTCCTGCGTGACGAAATTCCGGCACCTCGACTCCGAAATCCGTAAAAGGAGTTAGTGGGACGTAATAGCCAGTAACATTATTATTCTCTAACTTTCGTCAAATAGACATTTTGCTGTGAGATAAGGTTGGTAATGCTATGCTTCACATCCCAAAGTGAACTATCTAACGACAGAGAATATCGTCCCTGTTCTGCCAAAAAGGCGAATGTGACAATACTCTTCCTATCCATTATCTCCCTTAAGACTGGTCACGCCTGGTCACGCCTTCCAGCCATATATTGATATGCGGTCCATCAGAACAATTTTCGTTGAGTAAAGGAAAATGAACCTTAAATACAGCACACTCTAGGAGTGGGTAAATGTCATGCAACCGGGCGAGTTGGCCGTGCGCGTAGAGGCGCGCGGCTGTGAGCTTGCATCCGGGAGATAGTAGGTTCGAATCCCACTATCGGCGGCCCTGAAGATGGTTTTCCGTGGTTTCCCATTTTCACACCAGGCAAATGCTGGGGCTGTACCTTAACTAAGGCCACGGCCGCTTCCTTCCAACTCCTAGGCCTTTCCTATCCCATCGTCGCCATAAGACCTATCTGTGTCGGTGCGACGTAAAGCCGCTAGCAAAAAAAAAAAAAAAAATGTCATGCAAACATACATTCCTTCAGTATGGTACAGTAAGGTTCATTTTCCTTTATACACGCGCATAGGAAAATTAACTCAACGAAAATTGTTCTGATGGACCGCATATCAATATGTGGCTGGAAGGCGTGACCATTCTTAAGGGAAATAATGGATAGGAAGAGCATTGTCACATTCGCCTTTTTGGCAAAACAGGGACGATATATTTTCCTTGAAGCTAAGTGAATCCCGCCTGCTCCAGCTCTCAGTCCAAAATTAAAGTCCCTAGATTTGCCTCACCGGGAATCGAACCAACATACTCGGACTAATAGGCAGGCATGCTGCCCCTGCAAAAAACAGACCACGCGTCTCAAGGGATATGTGGGCGGAGCCCAGATCCTTTGAGCGAATTTAGCCCATCGGCCTTGTGGGCCTTGAGTGCTGCTTTCGACAATATGGAGTTTGGACAGAATGTGAACCGCACCCCGAGGGGTGGAAAAGAGTGGCCGTGGGTATCTGCTGACAGAGCCGAAGAGAGTCATGATTACCCAATGTTGGAGGAGGGGAGGGTGAGTTTGGATTATTCATTACGGCTCAAGACATAAGTGATCGAAGCGAAGAAGTTGGTCACCCATCCAGATGATGACCACGACCAATGTTGCTTAACCAGCGGTGGAGCTTGTAGAGCTGCGTAGCTTTCGGAAGAAGGGGAGGAAGAGAGTTGGCGAGGCAATGTTTCGGGGGGGGGGGGGGGTCTTGGCGGGGTAGATGCTTGGATAGTGGTTAATGTATGATGAGCTGCCTGTTTGGAATGGCGGGGGCCTGAAGTGGAAGGTGGGGGGGGGGAAGTATGTGCAGTAGTATGTGGAGGAGAGTGGAAGTGTCTTGACCGGGCTGGTAGGAGGGTGGGGGTAGGGAGAGGGAAGGTATTCGGGGGTGGGGTGTTGTGGTTTGGGAATGGAGAGGGTTAGTTGTGGGAGTGTAGATGCTTTGCGTGCTTGTAATGTATCTTATACGATATTATAACCTAATGCAATTGAATCAATCAATCAATCGCCACTGATATGCATTTAGGGCTGGCGTCCCGCGGCAGATTCCCTATTGTTCGTTTACTTAGACTTTTCTTAAATGATACAAAATTAGTTGGAAATTTATCAGACATGTCCCTTCGTAAATTATTCCAACCAATTACT
Organism: Anabrus simplex; assembly: GCF_040414725.1. NCBI lineage: Eukaryota > Metazoa > Arthropoda > Insecta > Orthoptera > Tettigoniidae > Anabrus > Anabrus simplex. The sequence goes on along the minus strand of NC_090274.1, from coordinate 35,049,005 downwards.
TCTGTTCCTATAAACGAGTATTTTCTTTAATTTGTCCTCTTGAATTCCAACTTCATATTATGTGTCTTACATCTTAAAACCCCCATTCAAGCTTATTGATCTACTAATATCCTTCCAAGCCTTCTCTCTCTTCCGACAGCTCGGAACATTCCGCTGAGTGGAACTGTTAAGAGGGTTGGTCATACTGATAAATAATTTGAAAAAAAAATGAATTCGATATACCATTCCGTTCTGCCTGCTGTCATTTCCTGATGGATACAGTACTTTTGCATCTATCGCTTGGCATAGGCCAGAGTAAAGTGTAGCTTCCATCGAACCACCGAAGTCCCAGTCAACATCCATGGCTGTGACAATATGGAAGCTGCTGGGGTATGGGTAGTGCTGAGTAATGGCATTCAGAGCACGACGAATGCATCTGAGTGTTATGAAAGGTGTTGCTCATAGGGTCAGTCTTGCTGCAATAGTACTTTCTGACCCAGTGGGGAAAGCAATGGCAAACTACCTCACTCCTCATCTTGCCTAGTACGCCTCATTTTGGTGCTACCATTGGTTTTTGGGGTTTCCTTATAACCGCATAACCCTTGATGGTGCTATTTGAGGATCCAACCAGCCTCTGGGCTGATGACCTAACAGACAGACACCATTCCGTTGTTATTTTATCACCTGCTCAAGTTAACCAATCAGATCGCTTCGCGGGTGAATTCAAATTAACTTTTCGAAGCGGTGTTGCTATATCTGCACGTGCTTGAGAGCACCAGTCGAGGAAATAAGCTTCTCCAGGAGAGGGATTTGAACACGGATTTCCGTGCTAACAGGATCGCCCCATAGTAAGCACGCCACGGTAACATTGGCTGGAACCCACTCTGTGTCTGTGATTTAGAAACACCCTATGGTGAAACCCATTTAAATTCGCTCGCAAAGCGATCGGATTGGCTAACTTCAGGAGCTGTTCACTTTGTTTCCGATCATATATGTGTACATCTATTCCTCATCATTAGAACTGTAACTGTCAGAAACTAACTAAATAAATAAATAAATAAATAAATAAGCTTAGACGATGCTTTTTCAGGGTCTTTCTTTCATAATACATGTTAATCTAATGCATATACACCCTGTAGTATTTTGATTAGCGTACGCTTCCATATCCTGTTTCACAGCCGCAGAGGGGTTCTGGGAGGGTCCTTCAAAAGGTGGGGTCATAAATATGTTTTTTTGAAACCAGATGATGGTTGGCTGCTTGGTGAAGGACGACCGCGGGAGACTTCAATGAGCGGTAAAACACAAGCCACCCTTTCCGTTTAAGCAGTCGAGGAATGCCCATACATTTCAAGGGAGGGGAGACAACCCTAAAAATAAAACGAAAAATCTACCTAATCCGAAGAAACTATAGCTTCGAGGCGGTGAGGGCCCCTCTAGCTCATTAGCATGTTCTTTGTGGTAGAAGGTTTCCTTCGCCTCCCCTACACAGATACACATCCGGGTACGGTGTTGGTGGGCTGAAGGACTTGTGTATATAATTAACCTACATTATGCCGACAAACTTCAAACGCAGATAGAGACTTCATGAGATTGACGGAAACCCAGGCGTTCCTGCCTAATAATAATAATAATAATAATAATAATAATAATAATAATAATAATAATAATAATAATAATAATAATAATATTTCTTGGGTCATCAGTCCATATTCTGGTTTCATGCAGCTCTCCCTACCGCCCTGTCCTGTGCTAATATTTTCATTCCTGCGTAACTATTACAACCTACATCTGCTCTAATCTGCTTGTCATATTCGTACCTTGGTCCACCCCTACCATTCTTACCGCCTCAAAAACCAACTGAACAATTTCTGGGTGTCTTCAAGATGTGTCCTATCATTCTATCTCTTCTTCTAGTCAAATTTAGTCAAATCGATCTCCACTCACCTGTTCGATTCAATATCTCTTCATTCGTGATTTGATTTATCCATTTCACCTTCAGCACTCGTCTGTAATATCACATTGCAAAAGCTTCTATACTCTTTTTTGTTAGCTAGTTATCCATCATGTTTCACTTCAATATAAAACCACGCCCCAGTCGAAATTCTTCAAAAATATCTTTCTAATTCCTATAACAATGTTCGAGGTGAGTACCTTCCTTCCTGGTGCTAGTCTGCATTTTATGTTCAGTTATTTTACTATCCAAGTAACGAGATTCATCTACTTCCTTCAAAACTTAATTTCCTACTCTAATATTTCCTTTATTACCTGACTTCGTTCGACTGCACTCCATGACTTTTGTTTTAGACTTCAAAGTAAATAAGTCTTGTACTCCTTCCCCAAGACAATGTCCACACTTTTTAGTGATTTCTCCAGATCTTCTGCAGTCTCAGATAAAATATAATATCGTCAGCAATCTCAGGGTTTTGATTTCCTCTCTTTGATTTGATTTCCCTTTTCCAAATTCCTCTTCGATTTCCTTTACCGCATGCTCTATATAAACATTGAAGAGAAACGGGGACAACCTGCAGCCTTGCTTCACTCCTTTCTGCTTTTAAAGCCCTCGATTTTAACACTGCAAACTGTTGTTTGTACAGATTGTAGATAAGTCTTCGTTCTGCTTGCGTAGTCATAAAAGTGCCCTTCAAGTCTCCAAGAAAGCAATTACCTCTAATACGCAGCAGCTCTTAACAGGTGACTAAGTCAGCGATATCTAAGAGAAAACACTTGTCTTTACACCATATGTTGTTCTCTTTTCTTTTAGGTTCGTCCGTTGCTGCAGAGGGCCGTGATTCGAGTTCTTCAATCAATCTTCCAGACTTTCTAGTCACGAAGTACTACATCTTGGCTCGGCGTGTAACGTAAGTGACTTGACATTGAACAGCAAGTACATAATGAACAAAGAAAGGCTTAATCATTTCTATGTGTATGTGTTTTTACTGGTGAAAGTTACATACTTACGAGAAGTATGGCACTTGAGAGACACCAGGTAGCTAGCAGATTGTCTTTCCTCAGCCATTCCGCTAATTCAAGTTGAACTCATCTAAACTCTGGATGGTTTAACTTCTAAACTGAACAACCCTAAAATTGTATTGATAACGTTCCACTGCTGTTATAGAAGAATTGGTACAGTATGAACGCGGCACATTATTACTAGCCAGAAAACGCAGCGTAACCCAATATGTCTTCTTCTTTATCTGTTTATCCTCCAGGGTCGGTTTTTCCCTCGGACTTAGCGAGGGATCCCACCTCTACCGCCTCAAGGGCAGTGTCTTGGAGCTTCAGACTCTGGGTCGGGGGATACAACTGGGGCGGATGACCAGTACCTCGCCCAGGCGGTCTCACCTGCTATGCTGAACAAGGGCCTTGCGGGAAGATGGGAATATCGGAAGGGATAGACAAGGAAGAGGGAAGGAAGCGGCCGTGGCCTTAAGTTAGGTACCATCCCGACATTTGCCTGGAGGAGAAGTGGGAAACCACGGAAAACCACTTGCAGGATGGCTGAGGTGGGAATCGAACCCACCTCTACTCAGTTGACCTCCCTAGGCTGAGTGGACCCCGTTCCAGCCCTCGTACCACTTTTAAAATTTCGCGGCAGAGCCGGGAAACGAACCCGGGCCTCCGGGGGTGGCAGCTAATCACGCTAACCACTACACCACAGAGGCTGACGTAACCCAATATGTACAAAGTGAAAATGTTGAAATTAGAATTAGGAATGTATTCATTTAAAATTAATTACAAGTATGACTATAGATATCTTTGGCTGTAACTTAAATTTATCAATTAATATGTGAAAGTCTAAGCCTCGGTGGCTCAGGCGAAAGCGCGCCGGGCTCTCACCACTGGGTTCCGTGGTTCAAATCCCGGTCTCTCCATGTGAAATTTGCGCTGGACAAAGCGGAGGCGAGACAGGTTTTTCTCCGGGTACTCCAGTTGTTCCTGTCATATTTCATTCCAGCAACACTCTCCAGTATCATTTCATTTCATCTATCAGTCATTAACCATTGCCTCAGAGGAGTGCGACAGGCTTCGGCAGCCGGCACAATTCCTATCCTCGCCGCTAGATGGGAGCTTCATTCATTCCATTCCTGACCCGGTCGAATGACTGGTAACAGGCTGTGGATTTTCGTTTTCATATTTATTTTGTATCAGGGGAGGTACTACAAAATACACCTGGAATATCTTGAAAGGGTTAGGTATCCGCAGAAATACACTCAACAACATCATAATAGCCATTATCAAGGACTCGTTGAACATTCTGTACCACCACCTTTATATTTCATAATTATTAATCTAGGCTCCTTTATGTGATAATACCCTATAGACGTGTCGCATTCCGGAAAGTACGAGTCCAAGCAGATTTTTATTTATGTATACGATTTTTTTTTCTCTCCAAGTTGTAACATTACATCTATAAATGGGCCCTCGAGAGATGGAGTCTGACATTTGAGCGGCGAAAGCAGTAACTATGAAGTACGCTGCGTTGTCATAGTTACCGCCATCAGCGGCATATCACCTTTTAATACAGGCTGAGTGTTTAATAAAACATGCAGTCCTAATGCAATTCAACTCAATTCCTAAGATCGTGCTAATAATTCCAGCATTTAGAGCAGAACACGTCATTGGCGATAAATATGAGATTTCATAATCATTAATAAAATCATCAGTTTCTGATAACAACCTCAACAAATGCACATATTAAATACAGAATAGAACTTTACATCTAGCCACTGATTAATTTACAAAGAACAAAAAAACTAACAAAGACAATAATATTCAGAAAACAAACACGTAAATACATAAAGCAACAACAACTAACATAGTACCACTCCGAATAATATCTGAAAGTGTCCAGCTCCATGGCTAAATGGTTAGCGTGCTGGCCTTTGGTCACATGGGTCCCGGGTTCGATTCCCGGAAGGATGAGGAATTTTATCCATAATTGGTTAATTCCACTGGCACGGGGGCTGGGTTTATGTGTCGTCTTCATCTTCATTTCATCCTCATCACGACGTGCTGGTCGCCTACAGGCGTCAATTCAAAAGACCTGCACCTGGCGAGCCGAACTTGTCCTCGGACACTCCCGGCACTAAAAGCCATTTCATTTTCAGTGGATGAGAGCAAGTCAACCCCCTGGCGATAGCTTCCTTAAATGTGGCATTGATGTTATCGTTGCCAAGGCAACAGACTATTTTCGAGCGGCGTTAGTCATTTTTTCCTCGCCGGTGGCGCTAGACGTCAGACTTCAACTTTTTGTAAAATTTAGGATCCTTGTCACATACAGTACGTGTGTTGATGTTCTTGGATATATTAAGATTAAAGCTAAACATCTAAAATATACAAGAGATTATAGGCTATTTCTTTTAACCCTCGCACCATACGCTGGGGCCCCACAGACCGCCTACACCCCCCCCCCGCCCCCCTCAAACACACACTTTTTTGTTTTTTTGTTTTGCTAGTTGCTTTTTACGTCGCACTGAACAGATAGGTCTTATGGCGACGATGGGTCAGGAAAGGGCAAGGAGTGGGAAGGAAGCGGCCGTGGCCTTAATTAAGGTACAGCCCCAGCATTTGCCTGGTGTGAAAATGGGAAACCACGGAAAACCATTTTCAGGGCTGCCGACAGTGGGGTTCGAACCTACTATCTCCCGAATACTGGATACTGGCCGCACTTAAGCGACTGCAGCTATCGAGCTCGGTGACACACATTTTTATACCCCATTTGTAGTATCTTTATGTCTGAATTATCGTCTGTCTCTCCCGCTCTCTTACTTTCTCTGTTTCATTCGAAGTTGGTTGGCACTCCTACATCACGATTGCCAAGGTTCTCCACGGTTCTTAAGCATTAATAAGCGAGTGTCCTCTCACAGTGGTATTCAAAGAGGTACGCGGGGTCTTCTCAAGGGGTACGCCAATTTATTGTAGCTTTTGTTTTCACTGAGCACTTCAGAAAACAGTCGAGTCTGCTCATTTTCAATAAAATCTACTCGTTTATATATACTGTTGCTTGGCAATGAAAACCACCTAATTCCACTCACAATAAAACCACGTTTCTTCATCTGTCTTACCGCGTTGCCTGAGAAGAGAACAACAGAAGACTGCAATGATCGAATAATTGGGCCATCGTTAGGTAATCAAAATGCCAGGAACATTTCTCCGACCACTGCTCACCCCTCAGTTTTGGGCCTACTCCTGAATACGAATCAGTTAAGATCTCGCTCGTACAACTCCGTGAGAAAGAATTCGATACCTGGTGTGCCTTACCACAAAAGAATAAGGGTGTTATACTACATAAGGAATACACACCAGCCAATCAGTGGGTAAGCAAAGCCGAAGATTTAACCAGCAGCGACTGGAGAAAGGTGGTGGTGGTGGTGGTGGTGGTGGTTATTGTTTTAAGAGGAAGTACAACTAGGCAATCATCTTCTATATAACAGCAATCAGAGGGAAAAATGGAAGGGATCCGACACTTCGAAAAATGAAGGTATCGGCTAAAGAAAGACAAGGGCCACAGAGGGCGAGAAAATAAGACTCGCAAGGCCTCGAGTGCTTCTAATACCATCGGGGTCGGAAAAGAACAAGAGTTGACCAAGGGAGGTCGAATATGATAGATGCCAGTGAGGAGCCTGGCACAAGTAAATGGAAGCAATGCCAGGACTCAGCTAAGGATCCCGTGGTCACCAACCCACCCTCCCAAGTTCAGAGCCACTGGGGCCCCTCTTAGTCGACTCTTACGAGAGGCAGGGGATACCGTAGCTGTTATTCTACCGCCCCCACCCACAGAGGGACGACTGAAGAAATGCCATAAAACGGACAGCAAATGTAGTTCCGTACGCCTCTGTGGTGTAGTGGTTAGTGTGATTAGCTGCCATCCCTGGAGGCCCGGGTTCGATTCCCGGCTGTGTCACGAAATTTGAAAACTGGTACGAGGGCTGGAACGGGGTCTACTCAGCCTTGGGAGGTCAACTGAGTGGAGGTGGGTTCGATTCCCACCGCAGCCATCCTAGAAGTGGTTTTCCGTGGTTTCCCACTTCTCCTCCAGTCAAGTGCCGGGATGGTACCTAACTTAAGGCCACGGCCGCTTCCTTCCCTCTTCCTTGTCTATCCCTTCCAAACTTCCCATACCCCCACAAGGCCCCTGTTCGGCATAGCAGGTGTGACCGCCTGGGCGAGGTACTGGTCATACTCCCCGGTTGTATCCCCCGACCCAGAGTCTGAAGCTCCAGGACACTGCCCTTGAGGCGGTAGTGGTGGGATCCCTCGCTGAGTCCGAGGGAAAAATCGACCCTGGAGGGTAAACAGATTAAGAAGAAGAAGAAGAAGAAGAAGAAGAAGAAGAAGAAATGTAGTTCCAGTTCGTGCATTACCTGGCAGGTCCCAAGACAATAACCACTGTCGGCGTTGCCACAGTGAGATTGAAACACTTGGTCACGTCTTGGGTTCCTGACCATTTAATGACACCCTACGGAATTCATTACATCATCGTATAATATGTAACAATGCTGAAGCCCTAAAAGGAAAGCAGGTACAGTCTACGAGGAGGTACATGGATTGTCTCAGGCTGGATGAAGCCGCCGGATTGACATGACTATACCACCGGACCCTATGAGCAACATTTTCACACCATTCATAGCAAGGACTGGCATTACTAGCATCGCTCTTACCTCAGTTACTTTCATACTGCCAAAGCCAAGGATAAGACAGAGACAGATCAATGAAAGTAACAAAATTGCTCTAGCCCACTGCAGAAAACATAGCGCACTGTAAACACTAGGTCCCGCCAGCAAAGGCATCAAGGCAGTATTATTGGACTTTTATGTGTTCTTATATATATAAATGATATGAGTAAAAGAAGTGGAATCAGAGATAAGGTGTTTTTTTTTTTTTTTTTTTTTTTTTTTTTTTTTTTTTTTTTTGCGGATGATGTTATTCTGTATACAGTAATAAATAAGTTACAAAATTGTGAGCATCTGCAAAATGACCTCGGTAATGTTGTGAGATGGAGAGTAAGCAATGGTATGTTGATAAACGGGGTTAAAAGTCAGATTGTGAGTTTCAGAAATACTCTTTGTTTTATTACTATATAATGGGGGTAAAGGTTCCTTTTAGGGATCATTGTAATTACCTAGGTGTTAATAGAAGGAAAGATCTTCATTGGGGTAATCACATAAATGGGATTTTAAATAAAGGGTACAGATTTCTGCACATTAATATGAGGGTGTTTAGGGGTTGTAGTAAGGATGTAAAGGAGAGGGCATATGAGTCTCTGGTAAGACTCCAACTAGAGTATGGTTCCAGTGTATGGGACCCTCACCAGGATTACTTGATTCATGAACTGGAAAAAAAAATCCAAAGAAAAGCAGCTCGATTTGTTCTGGGTGAATTCCTACAAAAGAGTAGTGTTACAAAAATGTTGCTAAGTTTGAGCTGGGAAGACTTGGGAGAAAGAAGACGAGCTGTTCGACTAAGTGGTATGTTCCTAGCTGTCAGCGGATGGAGGTGTGGAATGACATTAGTGGACGAATTAGTTTAGTGGTGTCTTTAAAAGTAGGAAAGATCACAATATGAAAGCTGGAATTCCAGAGGACAAATTGGGACAAATATTCGTTTATAGGAAGGGGAGTTAGGGATTGGAATAACTTACTAAGGGAGATGTTCAGTAAATTTCCAATTTCTTTGAAATCATTTAAGAAGATGGATACCGTAGGGAATCTGCCACTTGGGCGACTGCCCTAAATGCAGATCTGTGTTGATTGATTGAATGTGACTAAAAAACTTTAAAGTCATATTTATTGTCGTATTTTAATACATTTTTAGGTCGTAAATGCTTGCATATTTACCTAACATCTGGCCACTATTCATGATTTCATTTTTAATGCATACAATAAGATGGAGGAATGTAGTATCGATCTTGCACACGAAAATCAGGTGCAAACCCCTCTAATTGTTTTGTTATGCTCACGTTGGAACCCTGCAAGTGTTCCGGTGAGGAGAAAGTGTCGTGGTGAGAAGATCAAGGGCAATGCGTGGACAAGCACGTAACGGCTGGACGGTGGCAGCCCGCCAGACCAGACAAGCGAATCTCCCTCCCTGCCTGGCTAGTTCCGGTTCAGTCTCCCCACAGCTGGAGGAAGCAAGCCTTCGTGACCCACTTTCAGTCTACCTGCCAGCCTGCTCCTTTGTTACCTTGCGTCCTTCCCCCACCTCCTTAACCCTTTAGAGCATCACACCCTCCCAAGGATGAATTTATTACAGACCAACTTTCTCCCTTTTGTACCGTTCACAAAGAAGTAAAGCGGCTGAATCAAACATTCCGGCTTAGTTCATTCTGAAAGGGATAGTCTTTGAGTAGAGAGACCTATAAACCATGTTATTTCTTGGTGAAATATAAGGCAGTATTATAGGACAGCCGCCTCTGTGGTGTAGTGGTTAGCGTGATTAGCTGCCACCCCCGGAGGTCCGGGTTCGATTCCCGGCTCTGCCACGAAATTTGAAAAGTGGTACGAGGGCTGGAACGGGGTCCACTCAGCCTCGGGAGGTCAACTGAGTAGAGGTGGGTTCGATTCCCACCTCAGCCATCCTCGAAGTGGTTTTCCGTGGTTTCCCACTTCACCTCCAGGCGAATGCCGGGATGGTACCTAACTTAAGGCCACGGCCGCTTCCTTCCCTCATCCTTGCCTATCCCTTCCAATCTTCCCATCCTCCTACAAGGCCCCTGTTCAGCATAGCAGGTGAGGCCGCCTGGGCGAGGTACTGGTCATACTCCCCAGTTGTATCCCCCGACCAAGAGTCTGAAGCTCCAGGACACTGCCCTTGAGGCGGTAGAGGTGGGATCCCTCGCTGAGTCCGAGGGAAAAGCCGAACCTGGAGGGTAAACAGATGATGATGATGATGATGATTATAGGACATGTATGTTTTCTTATATATGTAACTGATATGAGTAAAGAAGTGGAATAAAAGAGATAAGGCTTTTTGTGGATGATTTTATTCTGTGTAGAGTAATAAATATGTTACAAGATTGTGAGCAACTGCAAAATGACCTTTATAATGTTGTGAGATGGACAGTAGGCAATGGTATGATAATAATAATAATAATAATAATAATAATAATAATAATAATAATAATAATAATAATAATAATAATAATAATGACGTATGGCCTCCGGAGAGATCTGTTGCGGGTCTTTTTCTCGTAGACGGCCTATTAGGCGACCTGCATGTCGGTGAAGATGAGGTCCCTACCTAGGATGATTTCTAATGCTGAATCAACGTCATACACAGCCAGCCCCCGAGCCATTGGAGTTAACGAATTAAAGTTAAAATCCCCGACCAGGCCGTGAATCGAACCCGGGACCCTCTGAACCGAAGGTCAGTACGGTGACCATTCAGCCAACGAGTCGGACAATGGTATGATGATAAACGGGGTTAAAAGTCAAGTTGTGAGTTTCACTAATAGGAACAGTCCTCTCAGTTTTAATTACTGCGTTGATGGGGTGGAAGTTCCTTATGGGGATCACTGTAAGTACCTAGGTGTTAATGAAAGGAAAGATCTTCATTGGGGAAATCACATATATATGATTGTAAATAAAGGGTACAGATCTCTGCACGTGGATATGAGGGTATTTAGGGGTTGTAGTAAGGATGTAAAGGAGAGGGCATATACTGTAAGTCTCTGGTAAGACCCCAACTAGAGTATAGTTCCAGTGTATGGGACACTCACCAGGATTACTTGATTCAAGAACTGGAAAAAATCGATTTGTTCTGGGTGATTTCCGAAACAAGAGTAGCGTTACATAAATGTGCAAAGTTTGGGTTGGGAAGAATCGGGAGAAAAAAAAACGAACTGCTCGACTAAGTGTTGTGTTCCGAGCTGCCAGTGGAGAGATGGCTTGGAATGACATTGTATGTATGTTTAGTCCTCAGCCTGAAAGCTGGATGGATCCTCAACAGCTCCGCCATCAGCTGTCATAGATGGCCTAGGCATCACTGAAGAGGCGTACTAGGGAAATGAGGAATGAGGTAGTTTCCCGTTGCTTTCCTCACCGAGCCAGAAGTTGCTATTACATATCAGTCTGTCAAGCCCACTGAAATGCATGCACCAACCGACCCTATGAGCAATATTTTCACACCATTCATAGCAGGGACTGGCTGCAGAAGGAATAGCATTACTAGCATCGCTCATACCTCAGTCACTTTCATTTTGTCAAAGCCAAGGATAAAGCTGAGACAGATCAATGGAAGTAACAAGATTGCTCTAGCCCACACCAGAAGACATAGTGCACTGTAAACACTAGGTCCCGCCAGCAAAGGCATGGAATGACATTAGTACACGAAAAAGTTTGAGTGGTGTCTTTAAAAGTACGAAAGATCACAATATCAAGAGAAGTTGGAATTCAAGAGGACAAATTGGGACAAATATTCGTTTATAGGAGGGGGAGTTGGGGATTGGAATAACTTACCACGGGATATGTTTAATAAATTTCCAATTTCTTTGAAATCACCTAATAAAAAGGCAGGAAAACAACAGATAGGGAATCTGCCAGCTGGGCGACTGCCCTAAATGCAGATCAGTAGTGACTGATAGGTCCCTTCCCCCCCCCCCCCAAGCAGGATTATTTCCCCAAGAAATGGATATTATTTTTCATTTTGCCTAAACTTCAATCAGTCATCATTGATCGACATTTAGGGCTGTCGCCAAGGTGGCAAATTCTCTGTCAATTCTTTATCTAGCCTTTTCTTATGTGATTTCAAAGAACCTGGAAATTCATCGAATATTTCCCTCGATAAATTATCCCAATCCATAATTCCCTCTTCCTAAACCAAGCCAAACCAACCCCGTGGCACTACAGCCCTGACGAGCCTTGGCCTAACAAGCAACCGCTGCTCAGTCCGAAGGCCTGTAGATTACGAGGTGACATAAGATCAATGAGACGAATTATCTCGGCCGTTATTCTTAGCTTTCTAGGCCGGAATCACCATCTCACCTTCAGATAGCTCCTCAAGTGTAATCATGTAGGCTGTGTGTACCTCGAACCAGCCCTCAGGTACAAGTAAAAATCCCTGACCTGGCCGGGTTTTCCCTGTCATCTTTCATTCCAGCAACACTCTCCACTATCATTTCATATCATCTGTCAGTCATTAATCATTGCCCCAGAGGAGTGCGCCAGGCTTCGGCAGCCGGAAAAATTCCTATCCTTCCCGCTAGATGGGCGCTTTGTTCATTCCATTCCTGACCCGTTCCCATGACCGGAAACGGGCTGTGGATATTATTATGATTATTATGATGATTATTATTATTATTATTATTATTATTATTATTATTATTATTATTATTATTATTATTATTATTATTATTATTATTAGATCTTTCCTACTTTTGAAACCTCGGTTCAAGCGTATTCGTCTAAATGTCGTTCCACGCCATCTGTTCACTGACAGCTCGGAGCATACCCTTTAGTCCCCTTACTCCCAAGTCTTCCTAGCTGAAAGTTGAGTAACATTTTCATAACGTAATCTATTATCGGAAATCAACAAATCTTGCTGCTTTTCTCAGTTCTTGTATCAAGTAATCGTGGTGAGGATCCTATACACTGGAACCATGGGGTCTTACCATAGGCTTTCGTGCCCTCTCCTTTTCATCCTTACAACAATCCATCAACACCTTCATAACCATATCAAGGGTCCGGCTGCATGGCTAAATGGTTAGCATGTTGGCCTTTGGTCCAAAGGGTCCCGGGATCGATTGCCGGACGGGCCGGGGATTTTAATCTTCATTGGTTAATTCATTGGCTCGGGATTTGGGAGTGCGTGTCATCTTCATGCCCATAGACGCGCAGGGCGCCTATACAGTGTCAACGCGAAAGACCTGCTCCGGGCATCCTCGGAGGCCACACGCCATTAATTATTACCATATGCAGGGATCTGTAATCTCTCGTGGGTTCGAACTCCACTGAAGGCAGGCCTAAAGATAGTTTTCAGTGGTTTCCCATTTTCACACCAGGCAAATGCTGGGGCTGTACCTTAATTAAAGCCACGGCCGCTTCCTTCCCATTCCTAGGCCTTTCCTGTCCCATTGTCGCATCGTCGCCATAAGACCTATCTGTGTCGGTGCGACGTAAAGCTACTAGTAAAAAAAAAAAAAAAAGCTGCCTCAACCATTCGGATCAGATATTTAGCATTCAGCGCCCGAATATGAGCACTGATTTCGTTGCAACAAGGTCGCATAGGCTTACGGTGAATGCAGAGTGGGTCTCGACCCATAAGTGGCCACGGCTCTCCCGTAGCTCTACGCGTCTGCATTCGGGAGACGGGAAAGGGCTGGACGCCACGACTGGCCCCAACCGTCGGCTGTCCTGAGAATGGTTTTCCGTGGTTTTCCATTCTCCTGCGCTAAGGCGAATGCCGGGACAGTTCCTAGTATAGGCCACGGTTGCCAACCTTCTCTCCTTCTCCGCACATCTCCTTCTCGGATACAAATCTCCAGGCCTGAGAGACGGTAGTAGTAGTCACGTCAAACAAAAGTCCAACTCATTGGCGGAATGGTCAGCGTTGATGCCTTCGGTTCAGAGGGTCCGGGTTCGATTCTCAGTTGGGTCAGGGATTGTAATCGCTCACGTTTGATTAATTCTTCTGGCTCAGGAACTGAGCGTTTTTGTTTCACCCAACGCTCTCCTCTTCACATTCATAAAACACACCACACTACCAAGCACCGCAGAAACACACAATTGTAATTACATCCCTCCACATAGAGTCGGCGTCAGGAAGGGCATCCTGTCGTAAGACTGGGCCAAGTCGACTTGTGCGAAACAGCTGTGGATAAAATGGCAGATGAAGTCACGTTACACAATCCGAGATGCACTTTTTGTTACGGTACTTAAAATCACTTGCATGAAGGTCACACCTGTATCTTTAGACGTAAGCGAGCTTCCCTAATCTCGTCTATATTCTTATCACCAGACAATGTTGTGTTATTTCCTTGTTGTGTAACACCAGACCTACCTGCATCTCTGTTCCCGTTATCAGGGCTAAGTGTATGTAGAGAAAGTACTGTGGACTGAATTTCTCTGAGTCTGTCTTTTGCACATAACCCAATAGCACAACCTTTACCTGTCCTTGGCCGTGCTATGGTTATAAATGAGCAGCATTAGCCCGGAATTCACCGAAAGTGTGTGGCTGCCTGGGAACATGTAGGTCAACCTCTCTCCAGTATTCAAAATTCACTGCTCATCTTCTATTATTGTAACCATTAACAATTACTCTAATGTTAAATACAAACTTCCACCGAGGAATTCAACTCAACTTTTAATGTAACTCTAACTCTAAATATGTCAAAGTGTATAGTAGTACAATATCATTCAAAAGCTAATTTATATATTATATAAAATAAGAGTTTTGTCTGTACATTGCTCAGATTTGAAAAGAATGGTATTTCTGTATCGGTCATGTCCATAGTAACAAGGAAATGCAATTTTTACTTTTCCGTAATGTCTGTCTGTCTGTCTGTCTGTCTGTCTGTCTGTCTGTCTGTCTGTCTGTCTGTCTGTCTGTCTGTCTGTCTGTCTGTCTGTCTGTCTGTCTGTCTGTCTGTCTGTCTGTCTGTCTGTCTGTACATGCATCACGAGAAAACGGCTGAAGAGAATGTAATGAAAATCGGTACGTGAAGTCGGGGGATGAGCCTCTACAATCTAGGCTATAAATAATTTTATTCACGCTGAGTGAAATGGTAGTTTAGGGGAAGGCCTAAAATTTTATTCTCAAATATTTATATTATTAGTGGCCCTATCGATAAGTAATGTATAACGAAAGTTATATAGAATTAAATTTCTGATCATTTATGTCATACATCGTTACCGTACCGGCTTTGATAACACAGATATTCATGAATTTGTATTTTTGTTGCTAAGTCCATATCAACAGGGAACTGGAAATCAAGGAGGGATGACATAAAATTGTTAGTGTTGAACTGCAGAAGTATTGTCAAGAAAGGAATAGAATTAAGTAATTTAATAGATATATATTTACCAGATATTGTAATAGGAGTTGAATCATGGCTGAGAAATGATATAATGGATGCAGAAATTTTCTCACGGCACTGGAGTGGGTATCGTAGAGATAGGATAGGAATAGTGGGAGGGGGAGTTTTCATTCTTGTGAAAGAAGAATTTGTAAGCTACGAAAAAGTTAAAGATGAGACACATGAAATTCTAGGTGTAAGGCTCATTTCTAAAGATAATAGGCAACTTGATATATTTGGAGTGTACAGATCGGGAAAGGGTAGCACTGATGCGGATTCGGAATTATTTGATAGGATAGTCAGCTATGTGGGAAACGACATGGAAAGAAATGTGATTGTAGCGGGAGATCTGAATTTGCCAGATGTGAATTGGGAAGGAAATACGAACGACAGGAAGCATGACCAACAAATGGCAAATAGGTTAATATGGGAAGGACAGCTGATTCAGAAAGTGATGGAACCAACCAGAGGGAAAAATATCCTGGATGTGGTGCTGATAAAACCAGATGAGCTCTATAGGCAAACTGAAGTAATAGATGGCATTAGTGATCATGAAGCTGTTTTTGTGGTAGTTAAAAATAAATGTGATAGAAAGGAAGGTCTTAAAAGTAGGACTGTTAGGCAGTACCATATGGCTGATAAAGCAGGCATGATGCAGTTTCTAAAAAGTAACTATGATCGGTGGAAAACGGTAAATAAAAATGTAAACAGACTCTGGGATGGGTTTAAAGAAATTGTTGAGGAATGCGAAAACAGGTTTGTACCTTTAAGGGTGGTAAGGAATGGTAAAGACCCACCTTATTATAATAGAGAAATAAAGAGACTAAGAAGGAGGTGCAGACTGGAAAGAAATAGAGTTAGAAATGGCTGTGGAAGTAAGGAGAAATTGAAGGAACTTACTAGAAAATTGAATCTAGCAAAGAAGGCAGCTAAAGATAACATGATGGCAAGCATAATTGGCAGTCATACAAATTTTAGTGAAAAATGGAAGGGTATGTATAGGTATTTTAAGGCAGAAACAGGTTCCAAGAAGGACATTCCAGGAATAATTAATGAACAAGGGGAGTGTGTATGTGAGGATCTTCAAAAGGCAGAAGTATTCAGTCAGCAGTATGTAAAGATTTTTGGTTACAAGGATAATGTCGAGATAGAGGAAGAGACTAAGGCCAAAGACGTAATAAAATTTACATATGATAACAATAACATTTGCAATAAGATACAAAAGTTGAAAACTAGAAAAGCGGCTGGAATTGATCAGATTTCTGGGGATATACTAAAGACAATGGGTTGGGATACAGTACCATATCTGAAGTACTTATTTGATTATTGTTTGGTCAAAGGAGCTATACCAGATGAATGGAGAGTTGCTATAGTAGCCCCTGTGTATAAAGGAAAGGGTGATAGACATAAAGCTGAAAATTACAGGCCAGTAAGTTTGACATGCATTGTATGTAAGCTTTGGGAAGGCATTCTTTCTGATTATATTAGACATGTTTGTGAAATTAATAACTGGTTCGATAGAAGGCAATTCGGTTTTAGGAAAGGTTATTCCACTGAAACTCAACTTGTAGGATTCCAGCAAGATATAGCAGATATCTTGGATTCTGGAGGTCAAATGGACTGTATCGCGATTGCCATGTCTAAAGCATTTGATAGGGTGGATCATGGGAGACTACTGGCAAAAATGAGTGCAATTGGACTAGACAAAAGAGTGACTGAATAGGTTGCTATATTTCTAGAAAATAGATCTCAGAGAGTTAGAGTAGGTGAAGCTTTGTCTGACCCTGTAATAGTTGAGAGGGGAGTTCCTCAGGGCAGTGTTATCGGACCTTTATGTTTTCTTATATGTATAAATGATATGAGTAAAGGAGTGGAATTGGAGGTAAGGCTTTTTGCGGATGATGTTATTCTCTATAGAGTGATACATAAGTTACAAGATTGTGAGCAACTGCAACGTGACCTCGAAAATGTTGTGAGATGGACAGCAGGCAATGGTATGTTGATAAACGGGGCTAAAAGTCAGGTTGTGAGTTTCACAAATAGGAAAAGTCCTCTCAATTTTAATTACTGCGTTGCTGGGGTGAAAGTTCCTTTTGGGGATCATTGTAAGTATCTAGGTGTTAATATAAGGAAAGATCTTCACTGGGGTAATCACATAAATGGGATTGTAAATAAAGGGTACCGATCTCTGCACATTGTTATGAGGGTGTTTAGGGGTTGTAGTAAGGATGTAAAGGAAGAGTGCATATAAGTCTCTGGTAAGACCCCAACTAGAGTATGGTTCCAGTGTATGGGACCCTCACCAGGATTACCTGATTCAAGAACCGGAAAAAATCCAAAGAAAAGCAGCTCGATTTGTTCTGAGTGATTCCCGACAAAAGAGTAGCGTTACAAAAATGTTGCAATGTTTGGGTTGGGAAGAACTGAGAGAAAGAAGAAGAGCTGCTCGACTAAGAGGTATGTTCCGAGCTGTCAGCGGAGAGATGGCGTGGAATGACATCAGTAGACGATTCGGTTTGAATGGCGTATATAAAAGTAGGAAAGATCACAATATGAAGATAAAGTTGGAATTCAAGAGGACAAACTGGGGCAAATATTCATTTATAGGAAGGCGAGTTAGGGATTGGAATAACTTACCAAAGGAGATGTTCAATAAATTTCCAGTTTCTTTGAAATCATTTCGGAAAAGGCTAGGAAAGCAACAGATAGGGAATCTGCCACCTGGGCGACTGCCCTAAATGCAGATCAGTATTGATTGATGCTAAAAAAAACGCCGAGCCACGAGAAAATGGGTTAACAGAATTTAATGAAAGTCGGTATATAGAGTCAGATAATAAGAAAATACAGTCTAAGTTGTAAACAATTTTATTCACCCTGGATGAAATTGTAGTTTAGGGGAAGGCGGCTAAAATTTAATTTTTAAATACCTATGTTATTGGTCCTATAGAAAATTACTACATAACTTAACAAAAGTTATAGAGAATACAATTTCTGATCATTTATGTTTTATTCAATTTAACCGTACCAACTATGATAAGAGTGAAATTTCAGAGTCGGAAGAAAACCAAGTGTGAAGGCCTACAATACCGAAAGCATTGATCAACAATAACATTACACTGATCATTGTTTATTGTGATGTTCTTTGCCTCTTATGGTGCTCTCAACTCCGATAGATGGGATTACTGCTGCATACCAAGTATAACAGCTGACTGAATATTGGCGGGAAATAGCTGGGGAGTTGCAAAACTTTCTTCTTTAGCATGCCATTCCTCTGGTTCATACATTTTCTGATACTGCCGGTACGTAACAAACTGGTTCATCATAGTGTAGTGAACTGAGATTTTCCGACTCATCGGGTACTCCTAGGAAACAGATTAGTAAAACGGCATAGTTTTTGCCCTGGGAGTCTCCACTATTCGACACCCCCACCCGGCCGAAATAAGACGAAGTGTGTTCGCTGATCACGGCTGTCTGGGCTGGTCATTCCAGCTCTGGAACTTTGGACTGTTAGATCGGCAGCGTAGCACTGTTCGTTAAAAGTGAGAAAATGTGTGGTTTTTCAGTTGATCGAGTTATTCATATGAAAGCATTGCTTTTAATCGCGTCATTCCTACTGACGTCATTGTAATGACCTATGTTCATTTCAATTGGCAAACTACTAAGACGGTCTTTCTGAGGATGTAAAAAGGCAGGTGGAGAATGAATGTCTGCCGTTATAATGAAAACTCCTCAACCTGATTGTGACTGATAGTAGGCAAGAGGGCCTACCATTACAATGAAAATTCCATAACCCAGTTTTCATATGAGAATAGATGTTTGGCGACTGACCCGTCGCGTTTCTAGGGTAACGTTAAGTGCTATCTAACTTAATATAATCTTGCTCACAACGTGTACACTACCTAACGTAGAATGCTGTATTCAATGTAGAATTCCGTGGCGAAGCACGGGTACATCAGCTAGTAATATAGTAAAACTTACGGTAACAGATCACTTCTGTGGATTTCTCGTTTTCGCATATTCGACGTCAACCTCCAAGAGTGTTATCGGAGGGACAGAGACAGGCAATCAGCCGACGTACTGTATGAAGAAGTTCTGGGAAGATCAGAAAAAGAAAAGTACTCTACCATAGTCTTAGGTTCTAAACGGTTTATAATTGGTCAGATTATTTATTATATTTTTTTGCTAGTTGCTTTTCGACATAGATCGATCTTATGGTGACGATGGGATAGGAAAGGCCTAGGAGTTGGAAGGAAACGGCCGTGACCTTAATTAAGGTTCAGCCCCAGCATTTGACTGGTGTGAACATGGGAAACCACAGAAAACCATCTTCGGGGCTGCCGACAGTGGGATTCGAACCTACTATCTCCCGGATGCAAGCTCACAGCCGCGTGCCCCTGACCACACGGCTAACTCTCCCGGTAGATTCGTTATCAAAAGAATAAAACGCTTATGTTAATTAAAAGAAAGGAGGCTGACCCCATTTCAGATATTAAAAATTTCGGATAGTATACAGTGGTGGGAGAAATAAGAACACTAAAAATACTTTTTAAATTACCTAGACTATGTTAACTCCTACTCAACAATTCTCGTTATATAAAACAAATTCAGTAATACACAATTATAGTACAAGGGATACTAATAATATCCACTGCGCAGTTACAGTATCCATTCAAATAAATATGGAAGTAAATCATTGTGGCATTATTCTGTTAGTCTATAGAGTGAATTGCCATAAAGAATGTCTCTTCAATACAAATGTTAAAAATGAAGTTAAAGAACTACCTTAAGTAGAGTAAAATTTCAGAGGTTATAAATTTTGAAACTGACTGTTACACAGTTTCTTTTTTTGGAGAGCTTCCGTGGTTCTGGTGGTAGCGCGCCGGCCTCTCACCGCTGGGTTCCTTGCTTCAAATCCCTGTCACTCCATTTGCGATTTGAGCTGGAAAAAGCAGAAGCGGGACTCCGGTTTTCCCTAGGTCTCCGGTTTTCCCTGTCATCTTGCATTCCAGCAACACTCTCCAATATCATTTCATTTCATCTGTCAGTCATTAATCATTCCCCCTGAGGAGTGACGGAGGCTTCGGCAGCTGGCACAATTCCAATCCTCGCCGCTAGAGGGGGCTTCATCAATTCCATTCCTGGCCCAGCCGAATGACTGGAAACAGGCTGTGGATTTTCATTTAATTTTATTTATTGTATACTTGTATAAACTCTTACAGTGTATCAGTATGAAACATTTAAACATTATAATTCAAATTATATAAAACAAAACCCTAACAGCCACATTTGCATAAACATGTATATCAGAATAAATCGGTACAACCGTTCATCCTTCATATAAAATATTGATAATATGCACGTGGTTATATTTATATAATATATTAATATTTTCTTTCTTTCTTTCTTTCTTTCTTTCTTTCTTTCTTTCTTTCTTTCTTTCTTTCTTAATCCGTTTACCCTCCAGGGTTGATTTTTCCCTCGGACTCAGTGAGGGATCCCACGTCTACCGCCTCAAGGACAGTGTCCTGGAGCTTCAGAATCTGGGTCGGCGATACAACTGGGGAGGAGGACCAGTGCTTCACCCAGGCGGCCTCAGCTGCTATGCTGAACAGAGGCCTTGTGGGAAGGATGGAATGGGATAGATAAGGAAGAGAGAATGAACCGGCCGAGGTCTTTGGTTAGGTACCATCCCGGCATTTGCCTGGAGAAGAAGTGTGAACCACGGAAAACCACTCCGGGGATGGCTGAGGCGGGAGTGGAACCTCCCTCTACTCAGTTGACCTCCCGAATCTGAGTGGATGCCGTTCCTGCCCTCGTACCACTTTTCAAATTTTCGTGGCAGAGTCGGGAATCGAACCTAGGCCTCCAAGGGTGGCAGCTAAATGCACTAACCACTACACCAGATTAGCGGACATTATTATTATTATTATTATTATTATTATTATTATTATTATTATTATTATTATTATTATTATTATTACACTCGAGGCCGGAAGTATAGGTATAACAACCCCAGTTTTACGACTGGATGCCCTTCCCGACGTTAAGAGTTGTATGCACTCTTGCGTGGCCTTCTTCTGGGTAGGTAGTGAAAATAGTTACGTTTATTCACCACCCGTAGACTAACGTTTCACGCATGTTTCTCTTTTCCGACGTCTAGTTTCCCGTGTTCTCTTTCCAATGTCAGCTCCCTAATAAAACTTATAATTCAATTCTGGTTCCCACGTTGTCGCCTTATAAACGACTGACATTAACCCAGAATTCAACTTGAAAGTGTGTGTTGGTGAATGAGTGCAGGCCGCTGCATTGTAAGAGCTCACTTTAATCAGGGTAGAAGATTTCTTGTTCGCCGAGACATGAAAAGAAAGTGCACTCGTACACAGATGTGTATACAGAAGGTCTGTGTCGATTTGACCGCTCTCTGGCTGCTTGACAGTCAAATACGTGCCCATGTTTTTACTTAAGCCACGGAGCAAGTAACTGCGCGGTTTGGGTGCCGTAGCTATCAGCTTGTCTATTAATGTCCTTCCACGCAATCCCTGCACTGATAGGGTATGTATCACCTTGGGTAGAACCCTAATAATAATAAGAAGAAGTTATTGGCTTTACGTCCCACTAACTACTTTTACGGTTTTCGGAGACGCCGAGGTGCCAGAATTTAGTCCCGCAGTTCTCTTACGAGCCAGTAAATCTACCGACACGAGGCTGACGTATTTGAGCACCTTCACTTAAACAACCGGACTGAGCCAGGATCGATCCTGCCAAGTTGGGGTCAGAAGGCCAGCGCCTCAACCGTCTGAGCCACTCAGCCCGGCTAGAGCCCTGAATGCTTATTTATTTATTTCAAATGGCATGGAACGGGGTCCACTCAGCAATACTGGAAGTGGCTTTCCGTGGTTTCCCACTTCTCCTCCAGCCAAATGCCGGGATGTTACCTAACTTAAGGCAACGGCCGCTTCCTTTTCTCTTCCTTGTCTATCCCTTCCAATCTTCCCATCGCCCTGTCGGGAAGTAAGTAATAGAAACTGTAGCTAAATACGCATTAAGTAGACCTTGTAAAAATAAAAACATAAAAAAAACAAATCCGAAACTAACTTTTCTCTTGTCCGTGATTGCTTTAACTCGACAGTAGTTTTTAGGATATTAGGTTTTTATCTTTCTTTCTTTCTTTCTTTCTTTCTTAATCCGTTTACCCTCCAGGGTTATCTTTTCCCTCGGACTCAGCGAAGGATCCCACCTCTACCTCCTCAAGGGCAGTGTCCTGGAGGTTCAGACTCTGGATCGGGGGATACAACTGGGGAGGATGACCAGTCCTCGCCCAGGCGGCCTCACCTGCTATGCTGAACAGGGGCCTTGGCGGGGGATGGAAAGATTGGAAGGGATAGACAAGGAAGAGGGAAGGAAGCGGCCGTGGCCTTGAGTTAGGTACCATCCCGGCATTTGCCTGGAGGAGAAGTGGGAAATCACGGAAAACCACTTCCAGGATGGCTGAGGTGGGAATCGAACCCATCTCTACACAGTTGACCTCCCGAAACTGAGTGGACGCCGTTCCAGCCCTCGTACCACTTTTCAAGTTTCATGGCAGAGCCGGGAATCGAACCCGGGCCTCCGGTGGTGGCAACTAATCACACTAACCACTACACCACAGAGGCGGACTTTCGGGTTTTATTCGGATTTAAACGTAGGCATCACAATATACGAGCTCCTTAACCTACCGTCACTATATTGGCGGGGTTGCAGAGAGCTGCCGTATCATCCAGCTACAGTGGAACAATCTGGCTTGCTAGGTCTGGCGCAGATCCAACTGCCCCATTACAAACAGCCGCTGGTGCATTCTCTATTGAATGTCGTAGGGTGAACTGTCACAACTAAGTAATGGAAGAGGCAGCTCACCAGTAGCCGTGATCGTCTAGTGGTTAGGACATTGCGTTGTGGCCGCAATAACCCAGGTTCGAATCCTGGTCACGGCAAGTGAGCAAATTTTTACCATTACATCTCTGAAGAAACTTCAAGGTTGTACTCAGTAATACACGATTTGAACACCACTTTACGGCAAATAACTTCACTTTGTCGTAATTTGCTGATGGTTTCTTTCTTTCTTTCTTTCTTTCTTTCTTTCTTAATCTGTTTACCCTCCAGTGTTGGTTTTCCCCTCGGACTCAGCGAGGTATTCTACCGCCTCAAGGGCAGTGTACTGGAGCTTCAGACTTTGGGTGGAAGGATACAACTGGGGAGGATGACCAGTACCTCGCCCAGGCAGCCTCGCCTGCTATGCTGAACAGGGAACTTGTGGGGGATGGGAAGATTGGAAAGGATAGACAAGGAAGAGGGAAGGAAGCGGCCATGGCCTTAAGTTAGGTACCATCCCGGCATTTGCCTGGAGGAGAAGTGGGAAACCACGGAAAACCACTTCGAGGGTGGCTGAAGAGGGAATCGAACCCCTTTCTACTCAGTTGACCTCACGAGGCTGAGTGGACCCCGTTCCAGCACTCGTACCACTTTTCAAATTTCGTGGCAGAGCCGGGAATTGAACCCGGACCTCTGGAGGTGCTAGTTAATCACACTAACCACTACACCACAGAGGCGAACTGTTGATGGTTTACGTAACATATTTTTTCTTACTTTTGTCGTAAAATTACTGTTATGTTTTAGTTATAGTATTTTAATTTTGAATTATTATTATTATTATTATTATTATTATTATTATTATTATTATTATTATTATTATTATTATTATTATTATTATTATTATTATTTTCATCTTTATCTGTTTACACTCTAAGGTCGGTTTTTCCCTCGGACTCAGCGAGGGATCCCACCTCCCCCGCCTCAAGGGCAGTGTCTTGGAGCGTCAGACTTTGGGTTGGGGGATACAACTCGGGAGGAGGACCAGTACATCGCCCGGGCGGCCTGACCTGCAGTGCTGAACAGCGATCTTGTGGAGGGGTGAGAAGATTGGAATGGAACAGATGAGGAAGAAGGAAGGACGCACCCGTGTCCTTAAGTTAGGTACCATCCCGGTGGTAAACCACGCAAAACCTCTTCCAGGATGGCTGAGGTGGGAATCGAACCCACCTCTACTCAGTTGACCTCTCGAGCCTGAGTGGACCCCGTTCCAGCCCTCGCACCACTTTTCAAATTTCGTGACAGAGCCGGGAATCGAACCCGGCCCTCCGAGGGTGGCAGCTAATCAGACTAACCAACAAGAGGCGGACTTGAATTATTCTTATGGTATCAATATATGATAGGTGGTAAAGTACACTGACTGACAGTGACAATGCAACACCAAGGAGGAGTGGTTCGAAAGGGATGAAAGTTGGGGAAAAAACAGAGACGGCACGGATGAATAATTGATGTTTATTTCAAACCGATATGCAGGTTACACAATGCGCACGGCATCGACTCAGTAGGATGTAGGACCACCGCGAGCGGCGATGCACGCAGAAACACGTCGAGGTACAGAGTCAATAAGAGTGCGGATGATGTCCTGAAGGATGGTTCTCCATTCTCTGTCAACCATTTGCCACAGTTGGTCGTCCGTACGAGGCTGGGGCAGAGTTTGCAAACGGCGTCCAATGAGATCCCACACGTGTTCGATTGGTGAGAGATCCGGAGAGTACGCTGGCCACGGAAGCATCTGTACACCTCGTAGAGCCTGTTGGGAGATGCGTGCAGTGTGTGGGCGGGCATTATCCTGCTGAAACAGAGCATTGGGCAGCCCCTGAAGGTACAGGAGTGCCACCGGCCGCAGCACATACTGCACGTAGCGGTGGGCATTTAACGTGCCTTGAATACGCACTAGAGGTGACGTGGAATCATACGCAATAGCGCCCC
Source organism: Anabrus simplex (assembly GCF_040414725.1). Classification (NCBI taxonomy): domain Eukaryota; kingdom Metazoa; phylum Arthropoda; class Insecta; order Orthoptera; family Tettigoniidae; genus Anabrus; species Anabrus simplex. Next base: position 35,024,182 of record NC_090274.1, on the reverse strand, counting down.
AAACCATGATGCCGCGTTGTCTAGCGGTAGGGCGCTCCACAGTTACTGCCGGATTTGACCTTTCTCCACGCCGACGCCACACTCGTCTGCGGTGACTATCACTGACAGAACAGAAGCGTGACTCATCGGAGAACACGACGTTCCGCTATTCCCTCATCCAAGTCGCTCTAGCCCGGCACCATGCCAGGCGTGCACGTCTATGCTGTGGAGTCAATGGCAGTCTTCTGAGCGGACGCCGGGAGTGCAGGCCTCCTTCAACCAATCGACGGGAAATTGTTCTGGTCGATATTGGAACAGCCAGGGTGTCTTGCACATGCTGAAGAATGGCGGTTGACGTGGCGTGCGTGGCTGCCACCGCTTTCCGGCGGATGCGCCGATCCTCGCGTGCTGACGTCACTCGGGCTGCGCCTGGACCCCTCGCACGTGCCACATGTCCCTGCGCCAACCATCTTCGCCACAGGCGCTGCACCGTGGACACATCCCTATGGGTATCGGCTGCGATTTGACGAAGCGACCAACCTGCCCTTCTCAGCCCGATCACCATACCCGTCGTAAAGTCGTCTGTCTGCTGGAAATGCCTCCGTTGACGGCGGTCTGGCATTCTTAGCTATACACGTGTCCTGTGGCACACGACAACACGTTCTACAATGACTGTCGGCTGAGAAATCACGGTACGAAGTGGGCCATTCGCCAACGCCGTGTCCCATTTATCGTTCGCTACGTGCGCAGCACAGCGGCGCATTTCACATCATGAGCATACCTCAGTGACGTCAGTCTACCCTACAATTGGCATAAAGTTCTGACCACTCCTTCTTGGTGTTGCATTTGCTCTGTCAGTCAGTGTATAAGAGACGGCCAGGTGTCCTAACTTATCTACGGACAATCTAACAAACCTAGCTCAGACATTAGAGCGTGGGAGGTTCGATCCTGGCTCAGTCCAATGGTATTTGAAGCAGTGGCGACTCCTGACTTCTGGTTTAGGGGATGTAACCGAAAAAAAAAATTACAAGCATCAACACAAACAGACCGTCATTCCAAACACATTTTTCAACAGAAAACAACAAACGAGCTAACAGAAAAGTTTATTTAAGATCTCAGATCCACTAATCCAATGGTCTGTTTCATAAATATTTTTGTTGAGATGATGAACACACGACTTAAGTTGTGTAGTTACATTCAGAATCGGACGCGGTTTTCCTTCATTTATAATTCTGCTTTTCTCAGTAAAAGAAATAAAGTAAATGGTTCTATTAATAATCGTTCGGTTACAGAGTGGTTAGAATTCAGTACGGATTGCGCAGTAGAAACCCGTGACCCTGGCGCTTCTACATGCATGCCTGCTGAACTACTCCCTGATCGGTGTGAAGTCATTTCAAAATCGCATCATTCCCGCACTTTCTTTGTTTGATATTTACACTACAAGCACACGAAACTGAATCATTTATATTACAACAACACACAATTGTCATATAATCATCATTTATGGCACAAGAAAACAGCCACTCAGAAGCAAGAACTCCAATATTTCACGAAATAGCAAATAAATAAATCCTGGCCACACGCGATAACGTACAGGATTCTACCTTGCACCGCCCTCTTGATGGATGTGGCTGTTCGTTCCGCATTCCAACCCCACGAAAGAGATCAACAACCAACAATGGTCTAATGCACGTTCTGCCATCTCTGGAGTAGTTTGGCAATTAGTAGCAGTCACTATCCGGCCGCGTTGGTTTCATCGGCTTGGTATAGCTTGAAAGGCTTGCCGAGAAATTAGCATCAAACACTGACACACTGAGGGTTTCAGTCAATGCTGCCGTAGTGTGCTTGCTATGGAGGGAGCCTAACAGCAGGGAGATCCTTGTTCAAGTCCCTCCCCTGCATATGTTTATTTCTTCTATTGGTGCTCTCGAAGCGGTCATAAACCACGTGCAGATGTAGTAACAGAGGCTTCTCGATTATTTTTGCACCACCATTATTTTTGCTCGGCCGGGTGGCCTTCACCTCTAGCTGCTACTCAGCCGACCTCAGTTGGCATATCGGTTGACGTCCTGTTGGCTGTCGACTTCCCCACGACCATGGCCTTTTGCATAATTCCCGGCGTGGATCCATCTATGAAGATGACATCTTCGACGACCTTTGCGCCGCTGACTTTCCGGTCCACAATGTCTGTCGACTGACGGATGGCCACACCTCTACACCCACTTCACAGATTTTGGTTCATCTCAGCGACGAGGCCGCCCTTCAACGTCTTTACACTTCGGGCGCAACGATTCACTGTTACACCTATGTAGTGGTGCTAACCCCTCCGTACACTGAAGACCTGCTTTCTGCTAACCCAACCCTTGTCCCAATTATCCATGAGCCTCCATCCCGAACGACGCTTCTGCCCTCAACACTCACCACCCCAACAACCACCACCATTACCGCCACCACACCGTCCTTTCTTCTCCCTTCTTCACTTCCTATCACCACTGTTACCACTTGTCACTCTTCACCTGTTATGTCGTCCTTTCTCCCCAACTCTACGCCCCCTGCCATTTAGCAAGTACCCGCTAGCCCGCCGGCCTCGTCTGTCGCAGTTTCATCATCGCCATCTCCGCCAGTTACCATCGCTCAGCAGTCATCATCGACCCAGCCGCCTTCACCGTCCCCTTCTACCGTGTACAGCTGTGTGCTCCGTGGAATCTCTCCTGATTTCTCCGAAAGGGACGTCCTCAAAGAACTCCGTCCAGCGGGCGTTCCCGTCCAACGTGCCATTCGATTCCGGAACGCCTCTGGCCCAACTGTCATAGTACCGCTCCAGCTGACTACCTCTGAATCAGTTCAACAGCTCATCACCATCGGTGTCCGTGTCCACGGACATTATTATCGCGTGGAGCCCTCTCATTTCCCGCCTTTCCCTGGTCGCCAACCCTCAGATCGCCCATTTCATCGCCCCCGGCCAGCTCTTCCTCCCGTTTCTCCACCTCCACCAGTGTACCCACCCCCTCCTCCAACCGGCTTCATCCCTTCTCCCCTTCCAACATTTGACTTCCTTCGTCTTCTTATCGCTTCGTTTAACCATACAACCGCTTTCCTTCACCTCCTTACCTTCCACCTCTACCCCGGCGCTCCCTTCTAAACTTCAATTCCTTTCTTACATTTCACTTCTTCCATCACGTATCCCTTGTTTCACAACTATCGTTATAATACATGTATTTGTAATCACATCATTGTGTTCATAGTATTCAATAAAGCACCTTAGAATTACACCCCTCTTAGCCAAGAGGCCCTTTAATCACCGTACCCTCTCCATCTTCACACCGCTAACCAACCATCTCCTTCTTCCCGCACTTCTCCACTTCCCCGTCACCTCTCCTGGCCAGAGAGAGGGCGTAACCCTCTAGGTGGCCCGCCCCACCCTGAAAATATGTTCGAACGAATGTAGCAACACCGCCTCGCAAAGCCCGTCTGAAGTAGCCCGCGAAGCGATCTCAATGGCTAACTTCAGCAGCTGATAAAATGACAAAAGTACGAGATATCTTATTATTTTTTTCCCGATTATTTATCTGTATGACCAACACTTTATCGCTCACATTTCCTACCAGCCTGTATACGCTGTATTGCAAAACCCTTGAGCCGACGTTGCCGTGGTTACGGCCGGTCTTTTCTTCATCCAATTCCTACAGCTGGGGAGTGTGGTACCAATATCTCGAAATATACGAACCGAATTTCGTATTCCAACTATTAGATCTCAGATCAACCAAATAGTAAGGATGACCAAATCTGGAATCCTCTTAAGCCAGCCTACTCTTAAAACGGACCGTAAGGACCAAGAAGCCAAACACCCGTTTCAAACACCGCAGCCCTTGACTTACTTGCGACCTGGAAATCGACTTTTTTCGGCCTTTTCCAAATTCAAACCACTCTCTCACTAATTTAACTCAAAATTATACCCTTGATAGGGACCGTTTGTTACAAAGGGAGGTCTCTCCCCTACAACCCCAAAACTCTTCTTCTTCTTCTTCCCGTCCATGTGGGGTCGACGTTTCTGACAAGTCGTTTCGATTTCCCTCCGTCCCAAGCGGTATTTTCTCTTACCTTAGATCCTCCCGCACACAATCCATCCATCTTCCTCTCTCCCTCCTAACTTCCACCTCCATGTCAAGAATAATTTTCATTCCTGCGCTTAATGTGGCCATACCAGAGCAATCATCTTTCTTGGACCTTTCTAGATATTTCAGTCACTTTAACGCTGCCTCGTATAATGGTGTTCTTGATATGGTCTTTGTTTGTAACAACACACATCCACCTCGGCATCTTCATTTCAGATACTTCCAGCCGCTTACAATGTGACTGCAGTGTTAGCCAAGTTTGTGCACCGTATAGCATTGCAAGTCTCACCGCACATTTAGACTTATAGGTTTTCCCCTTTGTTCGGATATTTAGTCTACTCTCAAAAAATTTTAAAACAATGGCTTGGCGATGAGGTGGTTTCTTCTCTGGAATAGAGCCCGGGACCCCTGTGACCAAAGGCCAGCACACTAACCATTTAGCCGGACCTTATGGCGATAATGGGATAGAACAGGGTTAGAGTTGGGAAGGAAGCGACCGTGGCCTTAATTAAGGTACAGCCGCAGCATGTGCCTGCTGTAAAAATGGGAAACCACAGAAAGCAATCTTCAGGACTGCCGGCAAGAGGGTTCGAACCCATTATCTCCCTAATGCAAGCTAAGTGACTCAGACCGTCTGCCCAACTCGCTCGGTGTGTTTCTTATCATATGGTGAGTAAGTGCATATACTGGTTTCGGTTATTTACTCAGGAGGCCGTAGTCTATTTACTGCAGGACCACTCAAACGCCCCAAAATCTCACGCGTGCAAAATGAGGCTCAGAGGTTCTGTGCACCGTGCATCGATCCGACTCGTCTAAGCTCGACTCAGCTTGGCTGGGAGTGCGGAGCGCTGCAGAGCGTTTGAAGAAAATGGGGGAGGGGTGGCAGGCGGAGCTAGAGAGACAGAGCTATTGCTCGAAATCGAGGAGAGGGGGATCTGCACTCTGCTCAACCTAGCGAAGTCGTCTTATGCACCTTGCGCAGCAAAATGCACCGGTGCATGCACCCTGAGAGGCCCTGATTTACTGAAACTTGAACAGCATTTTGTTTTGGAACACACAACATTGTGAACCATGGAATATCTGCCCACTATGGGAAGAATACATCTACGGTATCTCCTGCATGTCGCAATAGACGACTAAAAGGGACCGCAGGGAGCGCTGTTTGGTGACAGTAGTAGAGCAATGGTGATTGAGAACCACCCCGTCAGCATTTTACTGCTGAGTCAGCACCCGAGGTCATTGACCCCGGCTAAGGTTATTGATCCCATGACGTCATGACCACGAGACCGTCACGTTACATTGTTTGTAAACACAGCCACGTGACAGCGGAATTTAAAATCCACGTGCTTTTGACAGCTGTCAAGATGCTTAAGGTGGCAACAATGAGGTTAGAGTCTGTTAAGATGGCAGCAGTGAGGTTAGCGATGTTCTCTTGTCCGAAAAATTGAGGTTAGGGTCCGTCAAGATGACAGCTGTCAAAAATCACGTGGCTAAGAGCGTGGCCTTGTTTGTAAACAATGTGACATCTCGGTCACGTGGTCATGACGCCATGGGATCAATAACCTTGGCTGGGGCCAATGACCTCGGGTGCTGACTCGGCAGAAAAAAGCTGACGAGGTGGTTCTCAATCACCACTGCTCTACTACTGGCGACCACCGGGCCCATAACTGAGTCCTTGTATTGCTTCCACTTTCATCTGGCCTGTGCATCCTCCCTTTCCGATCCCGGCAGTGTTAGGTTTGCAAAGCCTGGAGAGTCTTTCATTTTGACGCCCTTCGTGGCCATTCTCTTTCTTCTGCCGTTACCTGCATTTTTCGAAGTGTCGGATCCCTTCCATTTTTTCTGTTTGATTAGAATTGCTAGAAGATGGTTGTCTAGTTGTATTTCCTCTTAAAACAATAAAGGATGTAAAGGAGAAGGCGTATGAGTCTCTGGTAAGACCGCAGTTAGAGTATGGGAACTTCACCAGGACTACCGATACGAGGACTGGGAACAATTCAAAGGAAAGCCGCACGATTTGTTCCGCGTTATTTCCGACAAAGGTATAGTGTTACTAAAATGTTGCGAATTTTGGGCTGGGAAGACTTGGGAGTAAGGAGAAGAGATGGTCGACTATGTCGTATGTTTCGAGTCGAAACAGGTAGTAGTAGTAGTAGTAGTAATGTTTTATTTTACCTGGCAAGATTAAGGCCTTCAGGCCTTCTCTTCCATCTAACCAGGAACTGAAATATACATATGTTGCATTGTATTACAATAACTACGTCTAATACAAATTAAATTAATAATAATACAAGAATGGTGAGATTACATTAAGATGAAATGAATTAAGATTAAATTAATAAATTAAGATTAAGTTAAGATTAAATTAAGATTAAATAAATCAGACATAAAAAGGGATAAATTCTTAAAACTAATATCCTACATGTAAAAAAAAAAAAGGCAGTACATAACATTTGATTTTAAAGACAAATCGGATAAAAATTTTAGACTCTCTACCAGGACATCCATAACAATAGAATGGTTGTAAGTAGCAGCATCAAGTTTACAGATGATCCTTACTGGTGCATAAAATGTCTCCAAAGTGCTTCCTTGAAAGTGTGAATAGCGCTTAACCCCCTGATATTTTCGGGAAGGAGGTTCCACTCACGGCAGGCAATTAATTACTGTGAATGATTTATCATAGATGGCAGTTCTGTGGGTAGGTAAAGCAAGGATGGAATTATTAGTGGATCTGGTGTTAAGACTGTGATAAGAGGATAAGTATTTGAAATATGAAGTAAGGTAAAATGGTTGTGAAGAATGAAGGATTTTATGGAGATGGCATAGGGAATGCACAGTGCGACGGATCTCTAGTCGGGGCCAAGATAGATGGTTATATGAAGGAGTTACGTGGTCATAGTACCGTAGGTTACAAACGTATCTCACACAAGCATTTTCACCACGTTGTAATCTGCTCAATAACTTGCCTCGAGCGTCTCTATAAATCGCGTCACAATAGTCGAAATGAGGGAAAACCAGACTTTCTACCAACATTTTTTTTAGTTTTTCAGGAAATAAGTATTTATACCCGCGCAGCATGTGCAATGCAGAGAATATTTTCTGGGTGATGTTCGTGATATGCGTTTTCCATGACATGTCATCATCGAAAGTAATGCCTAGGACTTTTACTGATGACGTGAATGGTATGTTAGTATTACACAACCTTATAGATGGAATCTCTGGTCGATTGACCTTCGTGAGTAGTTTTGGGTATCCAAGGATGATGGCTTGCGTTTTAGCTGGGTTTAACCTAAGCCCACATCTCAAAGACCAAGAAGAAAATGATGTTAGATCCTGATTGATTTTGTCTATGGCGGAAAGTATTAGATTTGGAGATGTATGGAGGTACATTTGTACATCATCAGCATAAATATGGTATTTGCAATGCGTTAGGTTTTGGGAGACATCATTAATGTAAATGGAAAAAAGAAGGGGTCCTAACACTGACCCTTGGGGCACACCACACTGCACAGACCGCCAAGTTGATTTGTTTATTCTATCTGTAACACACTGCCGACGGCCATGCAGGTAGGAATGCAACCAAAGGAGGGCGCTGTCCGAGAAATGGAGGGAATACAATTTCGAGAGCAAGATGTCAATGTCAACAGAGTCAAAAGCTTTGCTCAAATCTAAGAGTATTAAAACTGTCACTTCCTTGTTGTCCATAGCTTCTCGGATGTCTTCTGTGACCTTCAGTAGTGCCGTTGTAGTACTGTGTGCTTGACGAAAACCAGATTGTAGTGGGTCAAATAAGTTGTAAGTCGTCATGTAGTCTGTTATTTGTCTATGAGCGATGAACTCTAGCGCTTTGGATAAAGCAGAAAGTATGCAGATGGCTCTGTAGTCAGATGGTTCAGAAGGGGAAGCTACTTTTTTTAGAGGACGTATAATGCCCGCTTTCCATATTTCGGGAAATGTGCTGTCTACAAGGGAAGAGTTAAATATGTTAATTAGTGCAGGTAATATCACATCCAGAATAATTTTTATCATCTCTATTCCTATCCTGTCATTTCCTTTTGCCGTTGATGTTATCCGATTTATAGCAAACCTGACTTGTGAGTGGGTTGCTGGACGGAAGTAGAAGTTTTCTCTATCTGTTCGCGTCTTTGCATAATTCCCGTCTAGAACTTCCTGTTTCAGCGCTGCATTTAATGTGCAGTTAGATGAAAAATGATCGTTCAGTTTTTCCAAGGGTATATTTATTTCGTCATCGTCTCGTCCTTTGGTAATTCCAAAGCTCTTTATGGATTTCCACAACACAGCTGTTGAAACATTTGGTTGAATTAAACTGTGGGCGTGTCGTAGTTTCGCATTTCTAATCTGTTGGGTCGTAGCGTTTCTCAGCCTCTTATAGTTCAGTAGATTGTCAGGAGTGCAATGTTTCTTAACTCGTCTATAAGTAGCATCGCGTTCAGTCATTAGTGCTCTAATCTCATCTGAGAGCCAGGGAGCTGGCTTCCGCGTAACTCGAGCCTTCTTTTCAGGGGCGTGTCTATCATACAGTTCAGTCATATGTTGATTGAAGAGAGTTACTTTGTCATTTATGTCTTTAAGTTTAAATATGTCATGCCATGGCACTGCAACTGCGTCTTGTAAAAGTTTAATCTTATCAATTCTTCGTAGATCTCTATATGAAATTATTTTCTATTTGAACTTGGGACTTTTAATAGAATAGGCCATAAATATAGCATCATGTCGCGATATACCCGGGACACTAATTTGACCGTGATGAAGAACTAATTCAGGTTGGTTAGTGGCAATGAGATCAATTAAGGTGTGTGATGTGTCTGTGTGATGTGTAGCGTTGAGAGGGAGAAACGTTAAATTGCAAGCTTTAAATGATGTTAAAAGTTGGGTTGTCTGAGGAGAGTTAGGTTCAAGAAGGTTTATGTTAAAGTCGCCCATTATAATTATATTTGAGTAATCAGTGACTAAATCTTGTATTTGAGTCTCTAGATCGCATAAAAAAACCCGCTTTCGGTGGCTTATATACTACACCCAGAAGACATTTAACTTCACTCACAGTTATTTCCAGGAACATGAACTCAGGTTTTCGCTCGTACGGACCTGGAGACCTACAGATTATTTTAGGGCGTAAGCTGGTCATAACATACGCAGCGGTACCCCCGGAGGGCTTATTTAATCTGTCGGATCTAAGAAATGTATAACCCGCCAGCTGCAGTCTTTCTATTGCGTGATGTGGTTTTAACCAAGATTCAGAGATTAATATTGCGTGGAAACTGGGAGGCATAAATAGGGCTTTTATTTCGTCCATTCGCTCCTCCGCAAGGAGGCTTTGAGCGTTTATATGGCAAATTTTTAAAGCATTACTGTACGGAGAAAGCTGGTGGTTAATGATGTCCCTTGTCGACTGGGAATGGCAAGAAAGCTCAGATGACAATAGGTGTATGTTGCCTGCACAGCTGGTTCCAGCGACATTGGGGGAGGGTGGAGTAAGTGAAAGGTTTTGAGGAATGTTTGCAAGGAAGAGGGGAGCCTGTTCGTTTGTCTCAAGTTCGTTATCAGGGGGACTGTAAATTACGTTGTTCTCCGTTATGTTGGAGATGAATATGACAATAATGGGAATGAAATGGAAATAACAATTTACAGCGATCAATACGATAATGGCAATGTGTCAATAATGTAAGTGGAAATAAACACGACAAAAATAAGGCACTGAACCCAGTCTACCGCTACTAACACCAATCTACCACTACGGCAAGCAAAAGTAAGCTATATTACTAATTACGTTCTAATAGAGAGTTAAAGTTAAAAATTACGGTATACTACAAGGTTAACTCTAAAATTAAACTACAATAGAAAGTAACAAAATGTTGTGATCATTTCTCCCGCATATCACTTTAGTTCATTTAACTGTTCCATAGTGCACACTTTAAACTTATTTGATCCTATTTTTATATTGATTACTCCATCAATGCTCCATACCTGGCGTACACCGAACCTCGAAATTGCCTCCTTGAGGACTGCGAGTCTTGTTGCAGTCAGATCCTCTCTTATTGTGACCGCCGTTCCCTTAAGGCCTCTTTTCTTGTGGAAGATTTCACTCCGCTTACGGTAGGAAACGAATTTCACTATCAGAGGTCGTGGCTTCGCACCCAGTCGTCTTCCAATGCGATGGCTCCTGTCAATGTCCCGAAGGTCAAGGTCGACACCAAGATCTCTTGCGATGCTTATTGCGATGACATCGGGATCTTCTCCTTCCTTTTCCGGAATGCCGAAAATACGAATACTTTGCCGGCGCTGGTATTGCTCCAGTTCATCTTGCTTGTTTTTAAAGTCGCTTTTAATTTTTACAAGTTCCTTGTCCTTAGCCTGAAGCTGATCTTGTAATAGTTTGACACTTTCCTTGTATTCCGCTCTTAGTTCCTGGAGCTGCAACATTAGAGGCTGTAACTGTTCGGCTACGGCTACGGCCTGCTTAACGAGTTCTTGTATGCTGGCGCCATGCGGCGGGCTGGCTTGGGGAAGCTTCTTAGGAGCCATTATGACAACTTAGTAGTATAACACTGATAGTTTACTGTAGTTAGCTGCACACGTTGAACTTCAGCACGAATGTAATAACGTCTTTATCACTTCAAGCACGTTGAACTTCAGCACGAATGTAATTCTTTATCACTTCAAGCACTATATCACCTGCAATTTACAATTTTTGCGAGAGAAAGTTTGCGCGCGACTAGCAGCTAGCGGCCATTATTGGCGATAATGCAATAGGAAAGGGCTAGGACTGGGAATTGGATTGATTGATTGATTGATTGATTGATTGATAGATTGATTGATTGATTGATTGATTGATTGATTGATTGATTGATTGATTGATAGATTGATTGATTGATTGATTGATCGATTGATTGATTGATTGATTGATTGATTGATACGCCGGGCTGAGTGGCTCAGACGGTTGAGACGCTGGCCTTCTGACTCCAACATGGCAGGCTCGATCCTGGCTCAGTCTGGTGGTATTTGAAGGTGCTCAGATACGTCAGCCTCATGTCGGTAGATTTACTGGCACGTTAAAGAACTCCTGTGGGTCTAAATTCCGGCACCTCGGCGTCTGCGAAAACCGTAAAAGACGTAGTTAGTGGGACGTAAAGCCAATAACATTATTGAATGCCTTCAACCTGTTTTCTATTCAGTGACCGGATCAGGGATGAATGAAGACCCTATCTTGCGGCGAGGATAGGAATTGTGCCGGCTGCTGAAGCCTGTCGCACTCCTCTGGGGCAATCATTAATGACTGACGGATGAAGTGAAATGATAATGGAGTGTGTCGCTGGAATGAAAGATGACAGGGAAAACCGGAGTACCCGGAGGAAAACCTGTCCCGCCTCCGCTTTGTCCAGCACAAATCTCATATGGAGTGACCGGGATTTGAACCACGGAAGCCAGCGGAGAGAGGCCGACGCGCTGTCGCCTGAGCCACGGTGGCTTAAAGCCAATAACATCGTTATTACAAATGTTTTACCCGTAATAAAATTGTTAAACCTAAAAATATAAACAGAAAACTACAAAGGAAATCTTTATACTTATTATCAGCTTTATAGTCCGCCTCCGTAGCGTAACGGTTAATGTTATTAGCTGCCGTCCTCGGGGGCCCGGGTTCGATTCCCGATACTGCCAGAAATTTAAGAATGGCTGGAGGGCTAGTACCGGTACGTTGTTGAAATGGTAGAAGCAGTTCACCTCCATTGGGGTGTGCCTGAAAAGAACTGCACCCCCTCGGGATGAGGACATGATTTGTATTTGTCAGGTCAGCCTTATAGGATTTAAAAGCTCACTACTGTACCAAAAAGGATTGTTCCATTGTACTGCAGTCTCTCCTACTGTTTTATTTTCCATACTTTGATCCGAATTCTTTTCAGCCAACTAGATGAGGGAAAGTAGCGTGCATAAACGCTTCACTTAACGGATCTCCCTCACTGAACAATGAACGAAGAAGATCAACTGTCACAGACACAGATGTAGGTTAATGCTATGCTATGAAGTTCTCTAATTAGAGGCGGTTCCCGATTGTACATAACCTCTAGCGTCTCGCCCTTCCACCTCATTGTCAAAAATAATACAGGCACGCGACGCGACGCGCTGTGCTGGGCATAACTTAATCGCAATGGACATTTCACATACTTTTTTTTTTTTTTAGATTTTGCTTTACGTCGCACCGACACAGCATTTTCCTGGTGTGAAAATGGGTAACAACGGAAAACCATTTTCAGAGCTGCAGACAGTGAGGTTCGAACCCACTATCTCCCGGATGCAAGCTCACAGCCGCGCGCTCCTAACCTCACAGCCATTTCCCCCGGTGACACTTCATTTGAGCCGCTGTGAAGACAGAGGGACGAACTCAACAAGGGATGGTTCTTGTTTGGTTCCCAGGCAAAAAAATAAAATAAAAATGTAATCGATGTTCCAAAGGAAAAACTATAAAAAGTAACCATAATATAAAACCCGGGCGAGGATTTTAATGACCTTGTTACGGGGTTACCCGTGGATTGCAGAGGTGAAAGAAGGTGCGGGCTGGAATGGGTCTATCCACAAAGCCGAGATATGAATTAAAATTTCATTAAAGTTTATATTTTCGAAAATATCAAAACTAACAATTTTCACATAAAATTTCAACAAATAACAACAAGTCAAATCAGGTACAAGACCATGAAAGCCAAGATTTAGAGACAATTTAACAATCTGGGCCTCAAGCCCTAATCTTTACAATTTCTGAGCTCTCAGCGCACAACCACATATTTACCAAAGGGCAGAAAACCCCTAATAACATTGAGCACTTGCTCGAACCTTTGAATATCAAGCCTCTCTGAGGCACTTTTACCACAAATAAAAGAGCTGACCCGCTCTCAATGTCCTGAGCCTATCAAAGGCCACCACAGACTTTACCATTAACTGCCCTCAAGGCACACTTACAAAGAAACAGATGACACGGCGGGGGAGACACGACACTGTACGGGAATGATGGAGTGCTGACACTGGTACACTTACAACTTCCGATACGGTACTGGAGTGACACTGCTGCACAGTAAGGTACTGGACTGGACTTCAAACGTTTGTGAAGGGTAGTCTTATTATGTTTGTGGAACGTGACTGACCTACAATTGTGGAGTACTTAGGCACCAAGTATTGTAGCACTTGTGGCGGCTTGGTATTATATGTCGATGAAAGCTGTGGGGTGCTATATCTCACACTTTCCAGAGTTTACGTTTTAGAACGACAAGCGTGTGTTGCTCAAGTGAATATATCTTTAAAACAAGTGTTAGAGTCAGTGAACACAGTGTTATGAGGTACAGTATCTGTGTGGTATAATATGTGCCAATTATGCGGATCTACAAGTTGTGTTGATACACATAGACAGTGAAGGGTAGGCCCTACTTACCTACATATATGTGCATTGTTCGTCGGAGTAACTGCAAATGGTGGCTTAGTTCTCGTTTTCGTTTTCATTGTTTTTGTTGTAAATATGGGGCCTTCCAGCACTATTTTGAGTGTGTATTATATGTATATTTTGGTGTGTCGATGAGGTGCTCATGCTCGGATTTTATTGAGAATATAGTCAGTTATTTTAAAATCAGTGGAGTTATTGATGAACCTAGGTGCAGTTCTTACCTATGTAGTCGTTTTCAGAAGGTTAAGTAAGGCCTGTAGCAGATGTACCAGTACGCAGTTTGTATGCACACGCCCTGGGAGAGAAAGAATTATTATCATGCTCTATTAAAATTCTAGGGATCCATTCTAGTGAACTCTGGTGCCCATACTACGAACATTTCGTTTAATTATTTTTATTAATTTAATTTATTTCAATTATTTTATTAAATTTTTGAGTAATTTTATTTATGATCATTTAGTAATATTAGTAGTAAAGATACAAGTTTATAATCATGGCTCATTATCATCTTTTTGAATTCTAGTCAGTGGGTCGATTTTGAAATTATTTTAAACTTTCAGTATTGTAAGTTGACTTCGCTGATTATTTAAAATTTTCCTTTCATTCTTGACCGTCACGTTTTAAATTCTAGTCAGTGGATGAATTTTGGATTTTTTAAATAAATTGACATTGCATTTCTTCTCATTTCGTACCATTAGGGGCCGATGACCTAGACGTTAGACCCCTTTAAACAACAAGCATCATCATCATCATCATCAACATCATCAGTTTCATGTCGTATGCTTGTATGTTCCGTTCCTGTGTGTTTCCCATGATTAATGCAGTATGTAGAGTTGTTGAGAATGAGTTCTAACGTGGAAATAATTCAGGACTCTTGTCCATGCAACACATTTTCTTCTACTACGTGTGAAGAATGTGTGCTGAAATTTTCGCTGTGCCTTATTCTTCAACCCTGTATTATCGTTCATTAGCGTGTGATAGTTTCAGAGTTATTTCCACAATCAAATTGGCACTGATGGCACTGGAAGTTACTTGCAGCTGGATTATTTGTAAGAAATGAAGTCATTTTAAGAAAATGTTTATATTACTTGTTTGATTACTGTGATCGATAAGAATAATAAGAACCATGAAGATATAATAAGCGGATATAGTAATTGGTTGTGGTCTAGTTGAGTGCTCCAATATACTAAACTGACCGTCATTAGTACTTCCCGTACACTGACACACTGTCTTTCATTCCCACCTGGCACGCTGTTCCACCTAACACTTTTTGTTACAATATTACGTGTTCATAAGCGAGCATCAACAGTCTCTCTGTCCTGTAGAGAAGAGAGTTTGAAGGACACCTACCTGTATCTATTTTTCACTCTGCTATGCCGAAGTTAGTCCTTTCCATGTAGAAGAAAACAATTGAAAATTCGTTAAGGTATGCTGTGGGATAAAGTAAAATTATTTATGCTGTTACTATGTATGTTGGGTATTCAGCCCGAAGGCTTGTTTGATCCTTCACAGCTCCGCCAAAGGCTGTAATAATAGCCTAGGCGTCAATGAAGAGGGGTACTAGGGAAATGAGGAGTGAGGTAGTTTCCCGTTGCTTTCCTCACCGAGCCAGAAGTTGCTATTACGTATCAGTCTGCCAAGCCCACTGAAATGCATGCAACAACCGACCCTATGAGCGATATTTTCACATCATTCATAACAGGGACTGGCTGCATAAGTAATGGTATTACTAGCATCACGCATACCCCAGTCACTATCATATTATCGAAGCCAAGGATGAGACTGAGACAGGTGAGGAAAGCAACGGGAAACTAACCTCACTCCTCATTTTCCTAGTACGCCTCTTCAGTGACACCTAGGCCATCTGTGATAGTTAATGGTGGACATGTTGAGGATCCAACCGGCCTTCGGGCTGAATAGCCAACGCTACTATGTAAGCATGTCCTCGAGATTTGAAATTACTACCATATGTGGAAAGTAATTGGAATTTGAAATGAACTGAGTAAAAGTTGCAGGTTGAGTGGAATTAGAAAGGCTATTAAGGAATTTTATCGAGAAAGATGCAAAATTCCATCTGGCCTGAATCATGGAAATATCTACAAGCAAAAAGGCCCATGGACGGTAAAGGCTTCCACTATCCGTAACCTCGGCACTTGATGGTGTAGAGTGGTTAGCTTTACGCCCGGTCGCCTTTGCTCCCAGGAATTTTTGGTGTACCTCCGGAAGTAGAAATCTCCTTTCTTAAGTTTTTCGACTTCCTGACGGGGAATCGAACCCACATCCTTCCGGGCGAAACGAGCACGCCTTTACCGCGTCAGCCAGGAAACCCTTTGTGAAAAATGTATATTTCAAATATATTTACTTTCAGTGCATATCCTTTGTACCATACTTCTATCACATTTAAATCAGCGATCACAATAAGACAAAGCTATTTTTTTCTTCGTTTCGTTACTAGTACCCCATTTTTACTCAGACCTTTCAATTAGTGTTGCTTATAAGTTCCTTGGTAAAATAAATAACTTAGTGTAATATTGAAATGAATACGTCACACAGTAATGAGGCTGATGTCTTCTTCTTCTTCATCTGTTTACACTCCAGGGTCGGTTTTCCCCTCGGACTCAGCGAGAGATCCCACCTCTACCGCCACAAGGGCAGTGTCCTGGAGCTTCAGACTCTGGGTCGGGGGATACAACTGGGGAGGATGACCAGGCGGCCTCGCCTGCTATGCTGAACAGGGGCTTTGCAGGGGGATGATTACTTTGGGAGGGATAGACTAGGAAGAGGGAAGGAAGCGGCCTTGGCCTTAAATTAGGTACCATCCTGGCATCTGCCTGGAGGAGAAGTGGGAAACCACAGAAAACCACTTCTAGGATGGCTGAGATGGTAAACGAACCCACCTCTACTCAGTTGACCTTCCAGCCCTCGTACCACTTTTCAAATTTCGTGGCAGAGCCGAGAATCGAACCCGATCCTCCTGGGGTGGCAGCTAATCACACTAACCACTGCATCACAGAGGCGGACGGCTGATGAATTCTATGCATTTAATTAATTACAATGTACGATTTAATAAAAACCGTTTCGAAACACAGTAATCTTTACTGTTTTGTCACTATATGCTGATAACAAAACGCTTCATTACTTTCCTTACTACAATTATTGTAATTTGAGTAGGAACATATTTTTTTCTTTCTTAATCTGTTTATTCTTCAGGGTTCGTTTTCCCTCGGACTCAGCGGGGGATTCCAGGGCAGTGTCATGGAGCATGAGACTTTGGTTCGGGGATACAGCCGTGGAGGAGGACCAGTACCTCGCCCAGGTGGCCTCACCTGCTATGCTGAACAGGGGCCTTCGGGGGGGGGGGAGAGTGGAAGGGATAGACAAGGAAGAGGGAAGGAAGCGGCCGTGGTCTTAAGTTAGGAACCATCCTGGCATTTGCCAGGAGGAGAAGTGTGAAACCACGGAAAACCACTTCGAGGATGGCTGAGGTGGGAATAGAACCCACCTCTACTCAGTTGACCTCCCGAGGCTGAGAGGACTCTGTTCCAGCCCTCGTACCACTTTTCAAATTGCGTGGCAGAACCGGGAATCGAACCCAGGCCTCCGGGGGTGGCAGCTAATCGCACTACCCGCTACACATTATAAGTGCCTAAATGTGTATATCCATAAGAATGTCAGCACATATACACGTCACACAATGAGCCTGAATTTTACAAAAACGCTAGTAGATGTTATGTTACAATTGGAAAAATAAAGTATTCGTATTTACAAACAAATTAACTGCTTTGACTCACACTTTAGAGACGGAAATGCAACACATTCATAGGGTATTATCACACAAAGTGGACTAAACTGACAATTATGAAATATAAAAAGGCGGTGATGCAGAATGCTTTGATAATGCACATTATGATGTTATTGAATGTGTTTCGGGGGATACATGACCCTTTCAAAATGTTACAGGTGTATTTTGTAGTACTCCCGCTGCTACTAAATAACAGTTCTCTAACTGACCAATGTTGAAGGGGGATGGTTCTTTATTTCCTATATTGGCTTTAGGTACCAGACCAAACAGCCAGCAACAAATACATTGGAATGCAAAATATAAACAATAAATATACACTTAGGATACATAGACTAATATGAATCGTCGACAGTATTGTACTTAGAGTTCTTAGTTTTAATAGTTCTCAGTCGTTACAGAATATTCACACACACACACACACACACACACACACACACACACACACACACACACACACACACACCAGTGGCGACTCCTGACTTCTGGTTTAGCGCAAACAGACTGTCATTCCAAACACATTTTTCAAGAGAACACAATAAATAAGGCCAGCAGAAAAGTTTACTTATGATCTCAGATCCACTAATCTAGTGGTAACGCAAAGCAAAGATCTTCTTCTTCTTCTCCTCCTCCTTCTCTTTCACGACTTTTCTCCCCAGTTTATTGCGGTCAGAACTAATGTGAATTAGGTTCAGTTAACAGCTGGATGACATTCCTAATGACAACCCAAGAAGGTATGTATTCACGATTGCGTGTTTCTGTTGTGGTTAGTAATGCGGTGTGTTATATGCGTATTGAGACGAGCACAAATGCTCAGTCTCCGAGGCGGAGGAATTAAACAGACTACGCTTAAAATCCCCGACCCTGCGTGGAATCGAATCCGGGACATTCTGAACTGAAGACCGCAACGCTAACCGTTCAACCCTAAGCTGCCAGTGAAGAGATGGCTTGGAATGACATAAGTTCTGTATACGAATAAACTTGAATGGAGCTTTTAGAATAGGAAAGATCATAATCATCATCATCATCATCATCATCATTTCCCTTTATCCAGCTATAGCCGGGTAGGGGCAAATATGGTTCCTCTCCACTTTCTTCGGTCTTTCCACCACTCCTCCTCTAACACTGTGTCCCAGTCCAGGTTTCTTTCTATAATGCTGCGTTGGATGGTATCCTTCCATCTCAATCGTGGTCGTCCACGGCCTCTCCTTCCTTGGATTTGCATTTCCATCACCTTTTTTTGGCATTCTTTCGTCGCTCATTCGCTTTATGTGCCCAAACCATCTTAGTCGGCTCTTCTCTATTCTATCATTCATTTTTTCCACTCCAATTTCTTCCCGGATTTTCTCATTCCTTATTTTGTCTCTTCTACTCTTCTGTATCATACTCCTCAAGAACTTCATTTCAGCTGCCTGTATTCGACTCTCATCCTTCTTTGTCATTGTCCAAGTTTCTGCTCCGTAAGTTGTTATGGGTACGTAATACATCTTGTCCATAGTATCCTTTGCTTCCGTTGACACATCTTTGTCCCATAACATGTTTCTTACACTATGATAGAAACAACTTCCAGCTTGAATCCTCTTACTAATCTCAGCATCCAGTCGAGCATTCTCCATTAATTTACTCCCCAGATATTTGAACGTCTCCACTATTTCCAGGGGCTTGTCTGCAAGTCTAATCTGACCTTTCCCATCTTTCTCCCCTCTAGTCATAACAAGAGTTTTACTCTTTTCTACACTTATTTTCAATCCACATTCTTCGATCTTCCCATTTACCACATTCAACTGTTCTTGAACCTTCCTGTCGTCTTCTCCCCAAATCACAATATCATCTGCAAATAACAAAGATCATAATATGAAGATAAAATTGAAAAAAATACTAGTGGCTTTACGTCACACCGAAACAGATAGGTCTTATTGCGACGATGGGATAGGAAAGGCCTGGGAGTTGGAAGGAAGCGGCCGTGGCCTTAATTAAGGTACAGCCCCAACATTTGCCTGGTGTGAAAATGGGAAACCAAGGAAAACCATTTTCAGAGCTGCCGACAGTGGAATTCGAATCCACTATCTCTCGGATGCAAGCTCATAGCCGCGCGCCCCTAACCGCGCGGCCAACTCGCCCGGTAAAATTGAAAATCAAGGGGACAGGACGAGGAGTAAGGGATTAGAGTGATTTTCCAAGGGAAATGATAATAATCTTCAAAGTTCTTTGAAATCAAAGATAGTAGGTTCGAACCCCACTGTCGGCAGCCCTGAAGATGGTTTTCCGTGGTTTCCCGTTTTCACACCAGGCAAATGCTGGGGCTGTTGCTTGATAAGTTGAAAGGATAACAAATAGAGAAATCATTACAAGGATCATTTAATACCATGTAACTCTGCCTCTTGACTTGATAGCCGTCTGAATTCGGTTAGAAACTGAGTCCACAGTGGTGTTAAGCCACTCGCTGAGGATTTGATCGTGCAATTCGATTTTGATTCACAAGCCGTGAAACTCGTCTCCGGTCCCTCTTAGTCAGGATCTTTATCCGAGCAGAATTCTAACGTCGTCTTTCGTGGCCACGTGTAGTACACCACTGCTTGTAGATACGTTGAGCAGTCCGCTACGAATCACGAACAAACCCAGCAACTTCAGGAACGGATGGCCATGAGCACGGACAAACACGATTGCCCATCTCTGATGCTCTGTCACATCCTTAGATCTATCCATGTTGACGCACACTGTCCACTTGAAACATCAATGTCTCACTGATCGCTACTGTCTTATGCTCACATAGAGGCAGTGCGCGTGCGGTTGAACCAAGGCGGTTGAACATGGGACTCGTTCGCTGCGTCATCTGTACAGGCTTAACGATCCATCTGTGCGTGCTAGAGGAGTGACGAACGGTTATATTTGTGGAACTGCTACATCTGTCACTGCTACAATAAAGTAACCGTGAAAAGTAACAGTTAAAAATAACGTCCAACCTTACTCACCTTTTATTGCTCACAGCCTGGTCACGGCTTCAAGCTTGTCTGTGTTGCGGAGTCCCATTCATTCACTCGCACATGCGCACACGCATCACTACAATGTCGAAAGTCGGTGCAGCAAAACACGCATTCCTATTTGCTATAAAGTTAACGAGAGGCAGACAACGGATGAAATGAGAAGACAACATAGCGTCTTTGTTGAAATCTCAATCAATCAATACTGATCTGCATTTAGGGCAGTCGCCCAGGTGGCAGATTCCCTATCTGTTGCTTTCCTAGCCTTTTCCTAAATGATTTCAAAGAAATTGGAAATTTATTGAACATCTCCCTTGGTAAGTTATTCCAATCCCTAACTCCCCTTCCTATAAATGAATATTTGCCCCAGTTTGTCCTCTTGAATTCCAACTTTATCTTCATATTGTGATCTTTCCTACTTTTATAAACGCCATTCAAACCTATTCGTCTACTAATATCATTCCACGCCATCTCTCCGCTGACAGCTCGGAACATACCACTTAGTCGAGCAGCTCTTCTTCCTTCTCTCAGTTTTTTCCAACCCAAACATTGCAACATTTTTGTAACGCTACTCTTTTGTCGGAAATCACCCAGAACAAATCGAGCTGCTTTTCTTTGGATTTTTTCCAGTTCTTGAATCAGGTAATCCTGGTGAGGGTCCCATACACTGGAACCATACTCTAGTTGGGGTCTTACCAGAGACTTATATGCACTCTCCTTTACATCCTTACTACAACCCCTAAACACCCTCATAACCATGTGCAGAGATCGGTACCCTTTATTTACAATCCCATTTATGTGATTACCCCAGTGAAGATCTTTCCTTATATTAACACCTAGATACTTACAATGATCCCCAAAAGGAACTTTCACCCCATCAATGCAGTAATTAAAACTGAGAGGACTTTTCCTATTTGTGAAACTCACAACCTGACTTTTAGCCCCGTTTATCAACATACCGTTGCCTGCTGTGAGAGGAGTGAGTTTGACAATGCCCCGATCAAGGATAGAAGACAAGAAAACATGATATATCTGTCTGCCCAACCTCAACACAAACCGGTACAAGAGGATCGATTAAGTAAAATGAAGTAATATTATGTTATCTATAATATCAATGTGAAAAATCAGCATACTAATTTATTTATGGTACAAGAAAAATTATACGGATGAAGCCTATAACATTATAATGTAGGTAGCCCTGCGGGATGTCTTGAGTCAACGATTACCCCTGAACAGTTGAATGTGTCATAACAGTTTACACTTTAGTTACCAGATGGCAGCAGCAACTTAAACAAATAAACTATAGAGTATATTATACACTATATACTTTGAAGACATGCGTACTATCTGAACTCTGAAGGTCACATTACCGAGCTCGATAGCTGCAGTCGCTTAAGTGCGGCCAGTATCCAGTAATCGGGAGATAGTGGGTTCGAGTCCCACTGTCGGCAGCCCTGAAGATGGTTTTCCGTGGTTTCCCATTTTCACACCAGGCAAATGCCGGGGCTGTACCTTAATTAAGGCCACGGCCGCTTCCGTCCACTTCCTAGACCTTTCCTATCCCATCGTCGCCATAAGACATATCTGCGTCGGTGCGACGTTAAACAAAATAGCAAAAAAAAAAAAAAATAGGTCACATTCTGTCTGTAAGCTGCTACTAATGACAGTTCCCACTTCCCAGTCACTGTTTTCACTAGTACGTTATTCTGTTGTCGTTACTCGGTAACCTGTTATTTTCTGTCCTCGTTACATTTGTAACAGTGACAGGCATGTAACTGTGACAAAGTAACTGCTACGTTATTTTTCAGCCATCTCTAGTGCGCGCGCGCTAGGGTGACTAGTTTTTTGTCCGGTGAGATTATTACAAGGGTTGGGGATGCGATGAAAGGAAGTTCTATGACATATTTCACGACCAAATGCCCTTCCTGACGCCTACCTCACTTGAGAAGCTAACGAAAATGAAATGAATTATGATGGCTGGAAGTGGGTAAGGAGGTGGAATTGTCTATAAGTGAACATGGGAGATCACAGAAAACAATTATCAGGGCAGGCGACGATGAGGTTCGAACCAACTCGGCATGACAGTTCTCTGCAGATCAGCTGTAAATTTAAAAATGAAAATAAAAGAATATTTATTGAGATTTGTTGTATTATTTTTTTTCTCTCCACTGTTAGTTGTATGTGTCCTTCACCGAAAGTGTTAACGCTGGCCTGCTGTATCTGATGTGAAAGGCGGGTCGGTACTGCGGGCATTGCGAGGAGCAGGTAGTAGTGGCACACTGGGTCATCAGGACGAACTGAGGCTAGTCGCTCTACAAGATCCGGCCAGCGTAGCTGCACAATTAGGACTCCACTCCACGTAATAATAATAATAATAATAATAATAATAATAATAATAATAATAATAATAATAATAATAATAATTTGGAGGTGAAGACATCATCAACCGAGTGAGTTGGCGGTGCGCGTAGAGGCGTAGTGGGTTCGGACCCCTTTGCTGGCAGCCCTGAAGATGGTTTTCTGTGGTTCCCCATTTTCTTACAGTACAAATTGCTTTAATCCGCATCTGTGGTGTAATGGTTAGTGTGATTAGCTGCCATCCCCGCAGGCCCGGGTTCGATTCCCGGCTCTGCCACGAAATTTGAAAAGTGGTACGACAGCTGGAACGGGGTCCACTCAGCCTCGGGAAGTCAACTGAGGAGAGGTGGGTTCGATTCCCACCTCAGCCATCTTGGAAGTGGTTTTCCGTGGTTTCCCACTTCTCCTCCAGGGAAATACCGGGATGGTACATAACATAAGGCCACGGCCGCTTCCTTCCCTCTTCCTTGTCTATCTTTTCCAGTCTTCCCATCCCCCCGCAAGACCCCTGTTCAGCATAGCAGGTGAGGCCGCCTGGGCGAGGCACTGGTCATCCCCCCAGTTGTATCCCCAGACCCAGAGTCTGAAGCTCTAGGACACTGCCCTTGAGGCGGTAGAGGTGGGATCCCTCGCTGAGTCCGAGGGAGAAACCGACCCTGGAGGGTAAACAGATTAAGTAAGTAAGTACAAGTTGCTTTATGTCGCATCGGCTCAGATAGATCTTATAGCGACGATGGGACAGGAAAGGGCTAGGAGTGGGAAGGAAACGGCCGTGGCCTTAATTAAGGAACAGCTCCAGCATTTGCCTGGGATGAAAAAGGGAAATCACAGAAAACCATCTTCAGGACTGCCGACAGTGGGGTTCGAACCCACTATCTCCCGAATACTAGATACTCTTAGTCTCAAAAGACTGAAATCACGACATCCACCACTTTGTGATGCTGCTCTGAAGACGCCCACCAACTTCAATGCTTTGGAGGAGTGGAAAGGCCGCTGGAATAACTCTCCCAACGTGCCCCTGCATAACATCTTCAGAGGGGAAAATATTGCAAATGGATCCCAACTACCACTTGCAACTTGGTCCAGACTGAACAGGATCAGGACAGGTCATGGAAGGTGCAGGGATTTTCTCTACAAGTGGAACTTTGTACCATCTCCAGAATGTGACTGTGGAGCCCCTCGCCAGACTATTCCTCACATTGTAAGCGAGTGTCAACTGCGGGCTTATCCAGGTAGTTTGGAAGACTTCCTATCTCCAACAGCGGAAGCACTACAGTGGGTTGAGAAGTTGGACATTCAGATATAACACTAACGCCTGAAGTGAATCAATGTTTTTGTTAGTATGTATATATTGTATATTATGTATATAATTTCCTTGCCATACGCTAATAATAATACTGGCCAGACTTAAACGACTGCATTTATCGAGCTCGGTTTTCTCATTTTCAAACCAGGCGAATGCTGGGGATGTACGTCAATTTAGGCTGCAACCGCTTCCTTCCCACTCCTAGTACTTCCCTATCCCGTCGTCGCCTTAAGACCTATCTGTGTCGGTGCGATGTAAAGCCAATTGTAAAAAAAGGGAAAAAAAGCACACAATTCGAGCCCTTCAGGCAAGCAACTCAATATCCTAAGGGTATGAGCTACGAATTTTAGGTCAAGAAAATATAATCAAGTATGAGAACATTCTTTATTTATTTCTAAAAATTACAATCCTTTTCTTAGTCATCGTTATCCGGTCTGTTAGGTCAGCAGTTTGTCTTTTCCAATCACTTCGAGCGCTAATGTGAGTCAATGCAGAGTTTCATTTAAGCCCTTATAACTACATTCGATGTGGATATTTTTCAAAAGCAAAGAAAAGAACCGCCTGAGGTTATTGAACCAAGGAACACATTACAGAAAGAATTATGTAAATAAGTTAATTTGGCTAGGATTTGAATTTACGAAAAGAAAATGAGTGAATAAACAAGCGATTTAGGCTGTTTTTTTCGGACCTACATTTAGGACAGAAACGATTTTCAAAATTTGTTTTTCACTTTGATAGCGCTATCCAAGACTCATAATTTAAAACCTTTCTGGGCCCTTTAGTCCTTCAACTTTCGGCTTAATTGAGGAAATTGTTTAATTTTCTTCTTCTTCTTCTTCTTCTTCTTCTTAATCTGGTTACCCTCCAGGTTCGGTTTTTCCCTCGGACTCAGCGAGGGATCCCACCTCTACTGCCGCAAGGGCAGTGTCCTGGAGCTTCAGACTTTGGGTCGGGGATACAACTGGGGAGAATGACCAGTACCTCGCCCAGGCGGCCTCACCTGCTATGCTGAACAGGGACCTTGTGGAGGGATGGGAAGATTGGATGGGACAGGCAAGGAAGAGGGAAGGAAGTGGCCGTGGCCTTAAGTTAGGTACCATCCCGGCATTTGCCTGGAGGAGAAGTGGGAAACCACGGAAAACCACTTACAGGATGGCTGACGTGGGAATCGAACCCACCTCTACTCAGTTGACCTCCCGAGGCTGAGTGGACCCCGTTCCAGCCCTCGTACCACTTTTCAAATATCGTGGCAGAGCCGGGAATCGAACCCGGACCTCCGGGGGTGGCAGCTAATCACGCTAACCACTACACCACAGAGGCGGATATTGGTTTTTTTTTTAAGAAATGATTTCAACATTTACAAGGAAGAGTTCATCAGAGGAATCCCCGCACTCCAAACAGAAATCTGGGAAACAGAGGTGATCCCGCAGGACTGGAAGTGTCCCTTGATTGATTCATTCATTGCATAAAGAAACGTGACAAAACATATCCGAATTGCTACAGACGTCTACCCCTATTACGCGTTCCTTATAAAGCTCGTCAACGGCTGCTGTAGCTGCGTTGAAACACCGGATCCCGTGTGAACTCCGAAGTTAAGCGACATTGGGCGTGGTCAAGATTTGGATGGGTTGCCACGCGCTGTTGGTGGCGGTGGTGGTGGGGGGGGGGGGGTAAGGGAATGGAGGAGCGGAAAGGCACTGACCAACCTACCGTACGTAAACTCCGGCTCAGGCACACCTCTGTGGAGGTTCGAC
Source organism: Anabrus simplex (assembly GCF_040414725.1). Lineage (NCBI taxonomy): Eukaryota > Metazoa > Arthropoda > Insecta > Orthoptera > Tettigoniidae > Anabrus > Anabrus simplex. Next base: position 34,998,445 of record NC_090274.1, on the reverse strand, counting down.
CCTGCCTTCGGGCAGAATACACCCTAACCTTATAAAGCTCTGTCTAAAGCCCTCCTAAACCGACTATAGAGATTTTTTCTTTTTTTTTTACAATCTGCTTTACGTCGTACCGACTGAGATAGGTCCTATGGCAACGATGGGATAGAAGAGGGCTAGGAGTGGAAAAGAAACCACCCTGGCCTTAATTAAGGTACATCCCTAGCATTTGCCTGGAGTGAAAATGTGAAACCACGGAAAACCATCTTCAGGGCTGCCAGCAATGGGGTTTGAATACAAGCTGACATCTACGTGACTCAAACCGCACAGCCACTTTGCTCGGTACTAGAGAAACAAACAAACCATTTGATTGGGGAATATCAAGCTGGTTTTAGGAAAGAACGTTCGTGTGCTGAACAGATATTGAATCTGAAATGATTCTGAAGATCCGCAGAAGCAACAACACGACTGTCACCTTCGTGGATTTGAAGCAAGCGTATGACTCTTCTGTGGACAGACAGATCTTGCTCGACACGCTAGAAGAACTTCGAGTGGACAGATAACTGATTCGTCAGACCCTCACAAATGCAAAATCAAGGGGGATATTTTGGTGGGGGGTGGAAGGTATTTCTGACCCTTTCAAAGTACATACGGTTGTTCGTCAAGGAGATGAAATGGCGAATGGCTTTTAGTGCCGGAATGTGTCCGAGGACTACGGCTCGCCAGGTGCAGGTCTTTTGTTTTGACTGCCGCAGGCGACCTGCGCGTCGTGATGAGAATGAAATGATGATGAAGGCGACACATACACCCAGACCCCATGCCAGGGGAATTAACCATATTATGGTCAAAATTCCCAACCCTGCCTGGAATCGAACCCGGGACCCCTGTGACCAAAGGCCAGCACGCTAACCATCTAGTCATGGAGATGAACGGCAAGGAGATGAACTTTTCTGTTTTTAACTTGGTTTTAGATAAATTCATCAGAGAGTGGGAAATGGATATCAGAGACATGAACGTCAGGACTGCTGGAAACAAAATCAAAGTGAAATGCGCCGAGCTCGATAGCTGCAGTCGCTTAAGTGCGGCCAGTATCCAGTATTCGGGAGATAGTAGGTTCGAACCTCACTATCGGCAGCCCTGAAGATGGTTTTCCGTTGTTTCCCATTTTCACACAAGGCAAATGCTGGGGCTGTACCTTAATTAAGGCCACGGCTGCTTCCTTCCCACTCCTAGCTTGTTCCTGTCTCATCGTCGCCATAACACCTATCTGTGCCGGTGCGACGTAAAAAATAACTTGTAAAAAAAGGGAAATGCTTGGTTTTCGCAGAGGACCTAGCGATCATCACTAAGAACCAAGGAGGAAACTGGGTATGCTATCGGGACATTACACGGGTAGGCCTTAGAATATCAATCGAGAAAACCAAGTATATACAGAATTTTCAGCAAAAGTTCAAAGACAAGGTATACTTAATACCAACTGATGTTGTATAACAGAGAAAAATACATAGAAGTCTGAAAACTGAAACGCCATATAGGGCAATCTCACAGGTATCCTTTTTTTTTTTAAATACATTGGAGAAATAATTTTTCCTTTGGTATTAGACAGTTTGGCCATTAAGGAAAGGGCCTTAAAACTTCAGAGGGCATTTAGACTAACTTGGGATCACTACAATAAACGAGTGATGTAACGTAATACATTGAAACCTTACAAAACAGTTACCCTGCCGGAAGCTCTATATGCATCAGAAACCTTAACTTTAGGAGGTCAACCAAAAAATTCAGATATTGAAAAACAAGAACGTAAAATTCTTAGAAAATTTTCGGCCCCATACAAGAAAATGGAATTTGGATCAAATGGCGAACTGCATACCTCTATAGTTACACAGAGAGTTTTTTTTTTTTTTTTTTTTGCTAATTACTTTACGTCGCACCGACACAGATAGGTCTTATCGCGACGATGGGACAGGGAAGGGCTAGGAGTGGGAAGGAAGCGGCAGTAGCCTTAATTAAGGTACAGCCCCAGCATTTGCCTGGTGTGAAAATGGAAAACCACGGAAAACCATCTTCAAGGCTGCCGACAGTGGGGTTCGAACCTACTGTCTCCCGAATACTGGATACTGGCCGCAGTTAAGCGACTGCAGCTATCGAGCTCGGTACAGAGAGTTTCATCAATACTGAACAGAAGAGACGTTTGAAATTTTAGGACACATTTTAGGAAGGATAATAATAGACTCACAAGGAGATGATTTAATGTAATAAATCCCCCCCCCACAAAAAACATTAGGGTCACGGTCGCTTCCTTCTCATTCCTAGCCCATCGTAAAATGAGCTAAATCCACACAAGCGCCGAACCCAAGAAAATTGGGAAAAGGCCTAAAATAAGAGAAGAAAATGAATTTACAGTCGGGCTGACTAGCTCTGTCCATTGGTCCCACTGTGGGTGGGGGCGGTCAGCTGTCAACTTCAGAGCGTGAATTGGCGACCACGGAGCCCTTAGCTGAGTCCTGGCATTGCTTCCACTTGTGCCAGGCATCTCACTTTCACCGAACTCCTTTGGTCAACTCTTGTTCTTTTCTGACCCCGACGGTATTAGAGCACTCGAGGCATAGGGAGTCTTTCATTTTCACATCCTTCGTGCCCCTTGCCTTCTTTGGCCGATACCTTCATTTTTCGAAGTGTCTGATGGCGGTGGCGGTGATTATTGTTTTAAGAGGAAGTGCAACTAGGCAACCATCCTATATATAACACTAATCAGAGGGAAAAATGGAAGGGATCCGACACTTCGAAAAATGAAGATATCGGTCAGAGAAAGACAAGGGCCAAGAAGGGCGTGAAAATGAAAAACTCCCTAACCCTCGCAAACCTAATAGCGTCGGGGTCAGAAAAGAACAAGAGTTGACCAAGAGAGGTCGGATAGGATAGATGAAAGTGAGGAGCCCGGCACAAGTAAGTGGAAGCAATGCCAGGACTCAGCTGAGGGTCCCGTGGTCGCCAACCCACGCTCCAAAGTTCAGAGCCCCTGGGGCCCGAAGTGTCTGATCCCTTCCATTTTTCTGTCTCATTAGTGTTATATAGATGATGGTTGCCTAGTTGTACTTCCTCTAAAAACAATAATCACCACCACCAGCACCACCTCTGTCCATTGGTATCCGAAGGTCTTCAAACACGACAGCCTCGTAATAGAAATCCTGCGGGTCAAAATTCTGGCACCTCGGCATCTCTAAAGAGAAACAAAAATATTTAATCGGGTCACACAGCAATCACTGGAAGAGAAGGCGTGAACATGAAAGAAACTACAGGACTTGGAAAGGTAATGTCGTCAGGACTGGAGTCCATAAGAATTGACAGAGTGCAGTAGAGTCGGATGGGAAATATGATAGTAAGCAGCTTGACTCGAGTCAGTGGACTCAATGTCAGGCTCATCGCAGTTGGGAGCGCCTGCCAAAATTACAGAACATACCGCTCGAAAACCTGAGAAACCTACATAATACGATGATGTACGCTCCATTAAGTAGTCAAGAATACCTGCGTACTACTTTGACTAAGTGACAGTTAGAGAGGACACAAGAATTCAGGACACTTGGCAAATGAAAGTGGAAGTTCCCGATAATGAACATTATTATCCATCAACATTCCATTACTTAATACTAGCCGCTCTCCCTGTGCCTACATTTTTCTGCTGTGGGCACATGTTTTCGTAGGCGGCTGTTTTTTTTATATTTGCTGTACTTCGAACCGACACAGATATGTCTTACGGCGACGATAGGATAGGAAAAGGCTAGCAGTGGAAAGGAAACGACCGTGGCCTTAATTAAGGTACAGCCCCAGCATTTGCCTGGTGTGAAAATGGGAAACCACGGAAAATCAGTTATCTGTGAACCACGTGAAGTAACTCCACGATTTTTCTTCTCTCCTTGCCCTCCTGTCTTTCTAGTATTTCTTTATTCTTTCATTACTTCCCCTCCTCCTTTCCTCCATCGAAACAAATTTTCTTTGCTTCTTCTCTTTCTCCTGGAAACCTCCTTAATAATTTTTTCCGAAAATGGCTCTATTTAATATATTTCGTTTCTTGTGATACACAGCTCAGCCATATCATGTTTAACTTCGATGAACCATAAGATTCCTTTTTATTTTTACATTTGGTCTTACGTCTCACCGACACAGATAGGTCTTATGGCGACAATGGGATAGGAGTGGGAAGGAAGCGACCGTGGCCTTAATTAAGGTACAGATCCAGCAAGCATTTACCTGGTGTGAAAATGGGAAACCACGGAGAACCATCCTCAGGGCTGTGAAAGAAGGGCAGGTAGATTGTGTAAGCGTGCCCTACAGATGACCGTATCGATGAATGAAGTACAGAAAAACAAAGAATGGAAGTTCACAGAGATGTTCTCACATTTCACCTGAGGTCAAACAAGGAACTCTACGGAAAGTTCGAAGGAATATCAGTCATGCCCGAGTGCACCAAGCTCGGTAATTATCAGCCTTTACGAAACCGTGGTAAAACTTTTACCGTGGTATTGTCGTAAAAGCAGTGCACCATTACTATCGGCCGGTTTCGTTACCGCGGTTTCTTGACGCTTGATTTTCTCGCTATTATTCCCTTCGGAAGAAATTCGAAGTAGTATTCAGGAAGCAGTGATCATTTCGATAGTCACTTGTCTTTAGTTTATCCAGCCGGCAGTGACCGTTTCGACAGTCACTTGTCCCTCGTGTTCACATTTTGTGACAGCGCAAGCAAGTTATCGACTCCTTGAAATGGAAAATAATGTTCGACATGTTTTGAATGTTACATCGAAGTCCTAAAGACATGGAATGGGACCTCCTTTTCCACACACAATATTGTCTCTCGACAACATTCCTTGTGGCAATATGGGCTCTGTTATATCGTTGTTCTGCTGGGGAGGTGGGATTCTGAACAGGTGTAAGGAAGAAGGATTTACATGGGTAACCTCTATCACCCAAAAGATAGCCATTAGCTATTTCTCTCGTCTCGAGACGCGCTCTCAGCCGAAAATTGTGAAATATTGTGCTATCATGAGTCGACCCTGGCCATCTTGCTACAATATCTCGTATCGTGAGGTTCGAATCGCTCACAGTTTACACGTTTAGCGAGAAATAACCTTTCCTATTTCTAAATACCTCCCCATTTTTCACCTCCGGGAGACTGTATTCGCACATGACTGCAGTCCAGCGCACCCAATACACCAAGGAACCCAGCTATTGTATGAAACCCTTCCATAACCTCTCTTTGTTCCCGCTGCGTAAGTGGAAGTTGAATGAACTGTGGCGATAACGACGCAAGTAGATCAGAAACCTTGTCTATTATGCGGCATACAGTTGTTCTGTCAACATCACAGACGTACCGATCACTCCTTGAAATGTTCCAGTTGCATAGAACTGCAGCGCTATTAAAAGAAGATTTCTAGGCGATATACGACAGTTTCTCCCAGTCGGGCATTCTAATTGTTCACCATTTAAATCTAAAATGTAATTCACTGTTTCCTTACGCAATCTAAATCTTCTCTGGAACGAAACATCGCTTAATTCTTCAAATAAATCGCGTCCCTCTTCTATAATTCTCCCTACATTTCTTTCAAACTGATTAACATACTGGAGATATAAGCTATAGTTGTTAAGCTCCATCTTGGAATCTTTAACCACAGAGCACAAATACAACTTTACCGCGGTTTTCTTAGTTAACCGCTCGCTTACGGGCGGTAAACATTATACCGCGGTAAAATGTCGGTAAACTCGAAACCGAGCTTGGTGCAACAGAAATACGACTTTACCCTGGTAAAATTGTGAAGTTTACCGCGGTATTCTCCTTACCGAGGTTGGTGCACTCGGGCATCAGTATGAGAAAGGGAAGACTGATGTTTTATGGACATAGCAAAAGAATTGGGACAAATAGGCTGGTGAACAAAATTATCATTCAAGAAGTGCATTAGGAATCGAAAAGGGCGAATATTATAACGGAAAATGTCTGGGAAACAGTGAGTTTTAGGACGAAATTCGCAGGGGTAAAGGGTCTTCCCCGAGAAAAGTATAAGATATCTGCAGATAAGCGGCTAAGAATCAAGGACTTCTGATAGGAAAGGAAAAAGCAAGGGGGAAAATGCTTTGAAGAAAGAATGAAAAGTTATTGTGCCTTCGTAACCCTTCTTTCTGTGATGGTTGGTAATGTGTTGTTGTCTGTATACAGTGACCATCGAGTCAAAGAGCCGGCCATACTGCATCCGTTCTACTCTTTATTCGATTGCAAGCGTAATTCACAGCAGAAATAGGATATGGATGGTTGTATTGCTCTTTCGGTTTGAAGGAGTGGTGACTGTTCTTAACCACACCCATCCACCTACTTTGTGAAACATAGTAGATGCCCCATCGTATGTTTGTTATCTTGAACCTGACCTAATTGTTGTATAGAACAACATGCCAAGGTCGCGGTTACCAAATGGACCTTGACCACAAGATGTGTTCTAGACAGCATACAAAAACACTCATTCAACAGTACGACATAGGTAGCAATTCCTTGGACATGTTTCTTAATAATCCTAATATCATAGGTAATATTAGGATCTCGTCCGCCTTTCGCCAAAACTTGTCTGGTATGGTTTGGTGATCTGTATACTTTGTGAATGAAATACATAGATTGTAGGTGATAGTAGGACTTTTTTTTTTTTTTAAAGGGAGAACTGGATCTACCGGCTGCACTTAATATTGCTACTTGGTGTAAGAGTAAAAGATGCAATACTTTCATAGGAGCCTGTTAGTAGAGTGATTTCATACAACCTTCTCAATGAGACATCCGCGGTTTGATTCCTGGCCAACATCTACATGGTTTGAGCTCTGCGAAAAACATCACAGTGCCAGGTACTTGTTGGTTTGTTGGCTACTTTAATGGGATGTAACCTTCGAATAAAGAAAATATTTGTATAGAAGAAAGAGAAGGGTCATAAAATAGAGGATAGTGTAGAACACCCCAGGCCTTTCAAACCTAATATCGTCGATCCCACCCCCCCCCCAAAAAATGACTGAAGATCGGATAATAGAATGTAGGTTTGAAAGTTTGTGAAGATTTTTTATTCTCGCACCTTTCGTGGGTTTTCTTTTGCCGACACGCTCATTCTTCACTACTCTTCTATTTAAAATCAAGCAAACCAAAACGAAGTCATCTCTGTAAAGGTCTCGAAAGGTCCTTGGAGGATTGAAAGGTTCCACTGAACATAGCCTCAGCACTAAATGAGACAGAGTGGTTAACTCTATACTGGGCTGCCTGTGTCCTGGTAAACGCATTTTTGTTGAAGGCTGAGTGAACCTCAGGGTAATTTACCTTTCCTAAAGAGGAAACTAGTTTCTAAAAATTTAACTTAGAATACTTTGTCTCTAGTTTCGGAACATTCCTGGGAACGGTGAAGGATACAAACACATGAAAGTTTTAAAATCAAATTAACTTTCAGACCACAAGTGCGATGGCAGTTTTCAGTGTAGCATTATGAAGAGGAAGGGCTGACATACAGTACCTAGTAACAACTGTACCAGTCTTTCCTCGGTATAACGTCATCCGAGATCCGAAAGTACAAGCCATCTTTTTGAGGTACTATGAAATCTCCATGCCGCGCGGCGAACAATTAGGGTAACTCTGGGCTTCGGCATGGCAACTCACCTTATTGCTATTGACCTATCCAAAGCTTTTCATAGGACAGTTCATGAAAGATTATTGATGAAAATGAGGGCTATTAGCAAAGCAAAGTCACCTCAGTACAGGCCATGAAAGCCCTTGGAGGAGTGGAAGGTAAAGGTTTCCACCATTGTTAACCTCGGCACGTGATGGGGTAGAGTGGTTAGCTCTACGCCCGGCCGCCTTTGCCCCCAGGAATTAACCTGGTACTCGTTTTTGGTGTAGGCTGAGTGAAGCTCAGGGTCATATGCACCTCTGGAAGTGGAAATCTCGTTTCTTAAATTTTACGACTTCCTGACGGGGATTCGAACCCACGTCCTTCCGGGCGAACCGAGCACGCCTTTACCACCTCGGCCAGGCAGCCCCTGTGGGCTATTAAGCTAGACAAAATACTTAATGAAAGGGTAGCAAAATGTCTAGAAAAAATAACTCTGAGAATTAGAGTAGGTGAAGCATTATTTCATCCTGTAATGATTAAAAAGGGGTTCCGCAAGGCTCTATCATTGGACCTTTGTGTTTATCATACTATTTATGTGTATACATAAGTAGAGAATTGGAATCAGAGGGAAGGCTTTCTACGGTTGTTTTTATGCTGTATAGTTATAGGATTGTGAGCGACTGTGAAAACTACCTCGACAATATTGTGAGATGAATAACAATGGTATGATAGTGAACGGAGTGAAGTCAGGTAATAATCGATCAAATCAGTCAACAATGAACTGCACTTAGGGCAGTCGCCCAGGTGACAGATTCCCTATAAATTGTTTGCCTAGCTTTTTCTTAAACGTTTCAAAGAACTTGAAAATGTATCAAATATTTCCCTTCATAATTTATTCGAATATCTTACTCCTCGTCCTATAAATGAGTATAGGCTATGCCCCAATTTGTCCTCTTGAATTCTAACTTTATCTAATTATGGTCTTTCCTACTTTCCATTTTCACCGAAAGGAAAAGTTCTGTCAATTTTAATTATTGTGTTGATGGGGTGAGGGTGCCTTACGGGGATCACAGTAAGTACCTCGGTGTTAATTCGTAGGTCGAGTCATAAGTCATGGCAACTATTTTTTTTTCTCGCGAAAAGGAGACAACACGGAAAATCTAAGATATGTACTTGCGTATGATGCCACTAGATGGTGTATGTAAACAACAGTGTGGGTCTAAGAATGCCCCCAAGTTTAGTGTGTGCGTGAGAGCGTCACAAAATGGAAGTCAACAAGCAGGAGCAACGATCGTATATTAAAATAGCAGTTCTCCGCGGCAGAAATGCACTCCAATGCGATGCAGAGCTGCGGGAAGCATTAGGTGTGCATGCCATGCCCTATAGAACAGTGGCGAGGTAGGTGGACACGTTCAAACGGGGTAGAGTATCAACTGCCGATTTGCATCGCCCAGGCCGCCCAGTGTCCATGTCCCGCCTTATTCACCTGATCTGAGCCCATGTGACTATGATCTAATCCCCAAAGTCAAGAAGCCATTACGTGGACACTGGTTTGCTAACAAAGAGGACATCGTAACAGCATTTCGGAGAGAGTGTCACACGTTAACGAAACACATGCAGCGAATGGTGTTCAGCGCCTGCCCCACCGTTGGCAACGCACAGTGGAAACCTTGGGTGATTATTTCGAAGGTCTGTAACCAGTGGAGACCTGTCCTTTGTACGTAGTCTTGTGTATTTGCTGTCTATACCCTAATAAAACAATGTTTACCAATGGCCTGTGTTCTGTCACTTTCCTACGAGAATCTCCTGAAGTCGTTTTCAGACACTATGCATAAGTACTTGCCCTATATTTCCAAATGCATTTCTTAGATTTTCCGTGTTGTCTCCTGTTCGCGAGGAATAAAATAGTTGCCATGACTTATGACTCGACCCTCGTATAAGGATATATCTTCATTGGGGTAATCACATATAAATAAAGGTTACAGATGTCTTCACACGATTACGAGGGTATTTAGGGAGTGTAGTAAGGATGTAAAGGGTAGGGCGTATAACTTATAGGTAAAACTCGAATTAGAGTATGGTTCCAATGTATGGGACGCTCAGTAGGATTACTTGATTCGAGAACCGAAAATGATCCAAAGGAAAGCAGGACGATTTGTTCTGGATGTTTTCCGACAAAAGAGTAGTGTTACGAAAATGTTACAAATTTTGGGCTGGGAAAACTTTGGAGTAAGGAGACGAGCCGTTCGACTAAGTGGTATGTTCCGAGCTGTCAGTGAAGAGATGGTGTGGAATGACATTAGTAGACGAATAAGCTTGAATGAAGTTTCGAAAAGTATGAAAGATCAAATATGAAGATAAAGTTGGAACTGAGGAGGATAAAGTGGGGCAAATATTTTTGATAGAAAGATAAATTAGGGATTGAAATAATTTACGAAGGGATATGTTTGTTAAACTTTACAACTTCTTTGAAATCATTTAAGGAAAAATAAGTAAATAATTGGTAGGAATATTTGTAACATTGATTGATTGATTGATTGATTGATTGATTGATTGATTGATTGATTGATTGATTGATTGATTGATTGATTGATTGATTGATTGATTGATTGATTGATTGATTGATTGATTGATTGATTGATTGATTGATTGATTGATTGATTGATATTGTACTAAAGAAACTAGTCCAAGATTTATTGACGAATTAAGACTTAGCTAATATCATTAAAGGAACAAGTGTTGAATAATTGATTGGTCCGACAGGTCACTACGCTATATTCAGTTTCTCATCTATATTTGCCACTGCAAATCTTTCTGCACTATTATAAAATCTCGGTAACTTATAAAAGAAGCATAGATAAATGGTACAAACTACAGTAGACTCAGAATATCCCTCAGTTTTGCAGCCCTTATTTCAATCATACTGGCCAGTATGTAGCAGATGGTGTATGGTTCCATGATGCCAAACTTCCATATGGGAACATCAAATGATCGTAAATATTGTCTTACATGTCTCTCGGTCATGGCCATCCATCAACGGTTGATAATTTCAGATGACCACCATCCATAAAACATAACCTGCACGGTTGCTAGGTAACATTGTCTTGCCTATCCATCCATATTTTACATCACAGCCTGCACGGTTGTTAGGTTACACTACTGTTACACATTTTGTTACATGCATTGGAAATGTTACACACATTTTCGGATGACCCCCATCCCCCCAAGCACTAACAGTTTTGGTGGTGGTGATTATTGTTTTAAGAGGAAGTACAACCAGGCAACCATCTTCTATATAACACCAATCAGAAGGAAAAAATGGAATGGGTCCGACACTTCGAAAAATGAAGCTATCAACCAAAGAAAAACAAGGGTCACGAAGGGCGTGAAAACGAAAGACTCCCAAGGCCTCGCATGCTCTAATGCAGTCGAGGTCGGAAAAGAACACGAGTTGACCAAGGGAGGTCAGATAGGATAGATGAAAGTGAAGAGACTGTCGTAAATAAGTGGAAGCAATGCTAGGACTCAGCTAAGGGCCCCGTGGTCAGCAACACACGCTATACAGTTAAGAGCCCTTGGGGCCCCTTTTAGTAGTCTCTTTCCCAGCACTAAGACATATGTATGTCTATATGAAAATCATCAATCAAGTGGCAGTCAGGAACCTTCTTCCACTGGATAAATCAGTTCTTCGTCTGGGCGGGATGCGACAACAATTCTTCAGTCCATAGACGTGGGGACCACTCCTCCTTGTCTCGTTGAGATGAAGTCTTACCGGACTGAACATTATCTGAGGACCACGGTATAGTTTGTCGACCTGCTGATGAAAGTATGTCGGCGTGTATTCACTCTGGAATGTGAGGTGAATATTCAGGTGACCCCAGACTCGAATTCATAACCTCTGATGGCCCCTCAAAGATTCATAGCCAGTGAGACGTGTGTAGCGATCACAGCGCTCCGTCTGACGTCAACAGAAACAAACCAGCCTTCATAATCACGTAGATAATTGCATTTACAGTTGGACAGCAATTAGGGCAGTCGCTCAGGTGGTAGATGTCACATCAAATCCTTACTTAGACTTTCCTTGAATAATTTCGAAGAAGTTCGATGTTAATCGAACATCTCTCGTGATAAACTATTCCAGCCCCTAACTCCTCTTCCTGTGACTGAATATTTGTCGCAATTTGTCCTCTTGAATTCCAACTTTATCTTCTTCATCATCATCTTTCCTCGTTTAAAAACTCCAGTCAAGCTTATCATTCATCACCATCATCATCGTCATCATCATTTCCCATTATCCAGCTGTAGCCGGGTAAGGGCAAATATGGTTCCTCTCCACTTTCTTCAGTCTTTCAACAACTCCTCCTCCAACGCTGTGTCCCAGTCCAGGTTTCTTTCTCTAACACTGCGTTGGATTGTGTCCTTCCATCTCAATCGTGGTCGTCCGCAGCCTCTCCTTCCTTGCATTTGCATTTCCATCACCTTCTTTTTTTTTTCTTTTTTTTTTTTGGCATTCTTTTATCACTCATTCGCTTTATATGCCCAAAACATCTCAACCGGCTTTTTTCTATTCAATCATTCATTCTTTCCACCCCATTTTTTCCCGGATTTTCTCATTCCTTATTTTGTCTCATCTACTCTTCTGTATCATACTCCTCAATAACTTCATTTCGGCTGCCTGTATTAGACCCCATCCTTCTTTGTCATTGTCCAAGTTTCTGCACTGTAAGTTGTTATGGGTACGTAATACATCTTGTACATAGTTTTCTTTGCTTCCATTGGCACATTTTTGTTCCATAATGAGTTTCTTACACTATGATAGAAACAGCTTCCAGCTTGAATCCTCTTACTGATTTCAGTATCCAGTCAAGCATTCTCCATTAATTCACTCCCCGGGTATTTGAACGTCTCCACTACTTCCAGGGGCTTGTCTGCAAGTCTAATCTGACCTTTCCCTTCTTTCTCCCCTCTAGTCGTAACAAGAGTTTTACTCTTTACCACACTCATTTTCAATCCACATTCTTCGATGTTCCCATCTATCACATCCAACTGTTCTTGAACCATCATGTCCTCTTCTCACCAAATCACAATATCATCTGCAAATAACATGATGTTCATTTCTCTTCCTACATATGCTGCTTTTGCTATTCTCATGATGTCATCCATTACTATCGTAAACAGTATTAGCGATAGAACACTCAAGCTTATACGTCTACTAATGTCATCCAAAGCCATCTCTCCACTGAGAGTTCCATACCGTTGAGTCGAACAGCTCCTCTCCTTACTCTAAAGTCTTCCCAGCCCAAAGTTTGCAATATTATCGCAACACTACTCTTTTGTCGGAAATCACCCAGAAAGAACTCGTGCTGCTTTTCTGTGGGTCTTCTCAGTTCTTGAATCAGGTAATCTTTACGAGACTCCGATAAACTAGAACCATACTCTAAAAGGGGTCTTACCAGTGACTTGTGCGTCCTTTCTTTTACAACCCCTAAATACCCTCATAACCTTTATATACAGCCTCGTTAATGTGATTACCCCAATGAAACTGAGAGGAATTTTCCTCTTCGTGAAACTACAGTCAGACTTTTTATCCCGTGTACCGTCATACCATTCGTTGTTTGCTGTTCATCTCACAACATTATCGAGGTCTTGCTGCACTCGAATACAATCCTGTAACTTATTTACCGTACTATTCTATACACTATAACATCAACTGCAAAAAATCCTTTTCTGTTATTCCAATCCGTTTCTCATTTCATTTATATACGTAAGAAAAAATGAAGGTCCAATAATACTGCCTTGGGGAACCCCCGTCTTAATCGTTACAGCATCAGAACGTTGTCGAAACGCTCCTCTTTTGTCAGAATTCACCCAGAACAAATCGAGCTGCTTTCCTTCGGATTTTTTCCAGTTCTCGAATCAAGTAATCCTGGTATAATAATAATTTCGTGTGGCTATTTCTAGCCGGGTGCAGCCCGATGAGAGTGGGCGGCATCTGCCATGTGTAGGTAACTGCGTGTTATTGTGGTAGAGGATAGCGTTATGTGTGGTGTGTGAGTTGCAGGGATGTTGCGGACAGCACAAACACCCAGCCCGCGGGACGATGGATTTAACCAATGAAGGGAATCGAACCCGGGCCCCTCTGAACTGAAGGCCAGTACGCTGACCATTTAGCCAACGAGTCGGACAGTAATTCTGATGAGGGTCCCATACATTGGAACCATACTCTTAATTCATATCTTATCAGAGACTTATACCCTTTATCTTTCACATTCTTGCTGCAATAAATAAATAGCCTCATAACAACCAAAAAGCAGCATCGGTAACACATTTCACGACACGCCAACAAGTTAAGTGCTCACGACTGCGATTGTGATTTTCTGTTGCTGATTACCATGACTTTTCCTGGATATTTATTTTCAAAGAACCTCTTACTTACTTTGTTGATCCTGATCAGATGGAATTGAAGGTCTTCTAAATTGTCAGCAAATATCTCGGTGACGCCTGAATAGCGGATCATCAAATTAGAGAAGCCTTACTCGTGAACAGTCGAGATTTTCTTCTGAAGACGCGGAGCAAGATTCTTTGCGAAACGTAAAGAATTTCAACTTATTTTCTGTCACGGAAAAAAGCCAAAAAGTGTATTAGCATGTCTACAATTACGAGCCGTGAAAGCATCAGTCTAAATATGAAGTATGAAAGTTTTAATGAGTTTTGTAGGTTCACTCAAAATCAAACCTAATTCGTTTTTTCTGTTCTTGGCTCTGGGAAGAACGAGTGGCATTTTTGTAGTAATTATGTTTTCGTCATTAAATGTAGCTTGTTGAAACATAGAATTGTTATTTTCTTTTGATGAATGCTTCCTTTTATCAGCCGTAGTAGTAGGTCAATTTTGTACTGATTTTGGATTTCTGGATTATATCATCCTAGCAGTACTCCATTATTGGTTTTATTTTCTGTCCAGCTTACACGGCCCATTACCCTCAACATCTCCACGTAATATCTCCTACTTCTAGCCTGCACTTTGCCTTGTTTGTTCAATGTCCAGCTTTCACTCCGGTAGAGAAGCATGCTCCACGCAAGCATTTTCACGAAGACCTTCCGGTTTCTATAGAATAAATACAGTGGAACCTCGATATCTTGATTCACTTCTGGAGTTAAATATTACCTCGAGTTATCGAAATTTCGAGATATGGAGAGTTCTACGTAATCGAATCGTATGAATCTGCGGATTGATAAAGTATACAGTGTTATTTCTTCTTTTCTTAATCTGTTTACCTTCCAGGGTTGGTTTATCCCTCGGACTCAGCGAGGGATCCCACCTCTACTGCCTCAACGGCAGTGTCCTCGATCGTGAGACTGTGGGTCGGGGGATACAACTGGGGAGGATGACCAGTACATCGCCCAGGTGGCCTCACCTGCTATGCTGAACAGGGGCCTTGGTGAGGGATGAGAAGAGTTTTTTTTTTTTTTTTTTGCTAGTTGCTTTACGTCGCACCGACACAGATAGGTCTTATGGCGACGATGGGACGGGGAAGGGCTAGGAGTGGGAAGGAAGCGGCCGTGGCCTTAATTAAGGTACAGCCCCAGCATTTGCCTGGTGTGAAAATGGGAAACCACGGAAAACCATTTTCAGGGCTGCCGACAGTGGGGTTCGAACCTACTATCTCCCGAATACTGGATACTGGCCGCACTTAAGCAACTGCAGCTATCGAGCTCGGTGGGGAAGATTGGAAGGGATAGACAAGGAAGAGGGAAGGAAGCGGCCGTACCCTTAATTTAGGTACCATCCCGGCATTTGACTGGAGGAGAGGTGGGAAACCACGGACAACCACTTCCAGGATGGCTTATGTGGGAATCGAACCTACCTACTCAGTTGACCTCCCGAGGCTGAGTGGACTCCGTTCCAGCCCTCGTACCACTTTTCAAATATCGTGGCAGAGCCGGGAATCGAACCCGAGCCTCCGGGGGTGGCAGCTAATCACACTAACCACTACACCACAGAGGCGGACATACAGTGTATTTAAGAATATAAAAACACACTCAAAGTATTCTATTATATTTTTTTCATTTTAATTACAACACTTATCGAAGCAACTCGTTGAAGACAAAATACAGTATATACAGCAGAGGAACCTGAAGTATACCTCGGTTAATAGCTCGGGAAAAAGTCCGGGTTTTTTTTGTTTATTTCTCTTAAGCTTATTTTCTTTCATCTGATTGTTAATAAAGAGTAAGATCTCTGCACGTGGTTATGAGGGTATTTACGGGTTGTAGTAAGGATGTAAAGGAGAGGGCATATAAGTCTCTGGTAAGACCCCAACTAGAGTATGGTTCCAGTGTATGGGACCTTCACCAGGATTACTTGATTCAAGAACTCGAACAAATCCAAAGAAAGGCAGCTCGATTTCTTCTGGATGATTTCCGACAAAAGAGGAGCGTTACAAAAATGTTGCAAAGTTTGGGCTGGGAAGACTTGGGAGAAAGGAGACGAGCTGCTCGACTAAGTGGTATGTTCCGAGCTGTCAGTGGAGAGATGACGTGGAATGACATTAGTAGACGAATAAGTTTGAGTGGTGTCTTTAAAAGTAGAAAATATCACAATATGAACATAAAGCTGGAATTCAAGAGGACAAACTGGGGCAAATATTCGTTTATAGATAGGGGATTTAGGGTTTGGAATAACTTTCCAAGGGAGATGTTCAATAAATTTCCAATTTCTTTGCGATCATTTAAGAAAAGGCTAGGAAGACAACAGATAGGCAATCTGCCACCTGGGCGACTGCCCTAAATGCAGATCAGTAGTGATTGATTGATAGTTTTCAACAGCAATTATTGCTGTGAAAACCCTATCGTTTACATTCGACAGACACTGTATCTAGGATCGAAGAACAGACACTGCACTTAACGGCCGGTGCAGGAGAGGGTTGTTGCAGCTTCAACTGTTAAGGTCAGACGCCATATAAAATTAAAATTGTACACAATTCGAGTTGCGGATATTTTCAGCTTGTAGGGAAGAAATTTTTACTCCGAGAAATCGAGAAATTCGTCTTATTCGGGTAATAGAGAAATAAAGAGCCCCGAAGTGTAGGGCAGGGGGCAGACGGCCAGGAAATTGAAGTTACTTCGAAATACTGAAAAATCGGCTAATGGAGGCTCTAGATATGGACGTTCGACTGTATTTATATCTGTGTGTGTGTGTGTGTGTGTGTGTGTGTGTGTGTGTGTGTGCTTGTTTCTCAACAAATCTTTGTTATTTATGAGAGCTTTCTTAGCTATTACTATAATTTTTTAAATCTTCTGATATCGAAATATAATACACACAGGTGGACTAGCAAAGGATGACCACGTAATTCCTGCGGTAGTGTGAAGCAAAGCATTTGAGGTTGCTTTCTTAAACCAATCAGGACCCCGAATGTGGAACTGGGTTCAATTTAAAAGTTTTGGAAGGCAAGCAGGGAGATGTTCTAGTTAACATATGGGTGACTGTGATCAGCTTTCTCTTCTTGCGCGGCCACTCCTATAAGCTGTAGTTCAAGGCCGGATTGGCTTCGTCGGATGGCAAGGACAAGGCTGTTGATTCTCTCCCGTTACCTTAACAATAGTGAATGCTGACATCGTACGCTAGTAGAAAAAGAGGACTTCTTTTTTCTTACAAGTTGCTTTATGTCGCACCGACACAGATAGGTCTTATGGCGACGATGGGGTAGGGAAGGGCAGGGAGTGGGAAGAAAGCGGCCGTGGCCCAGTATCAGCGTGGTGTGAAAATAGGAAACAACGGAAAACAGTATTCAGGGCTGCCGACAGTGGGGTTCGAACCCACTATCTCCCGAATATGGATATTGGCCGCACTTAAGCGACTGCAGCTATCGTGCTCGGTGAAGAAAAAAGAGAAGATTTGGATGAAATTCGAGAGAAAGTCAACCTCTCAGAGCCGAATTAGAGTCGGTAAGCGTTACAAAAAAAATGCATGGTTTAAAATCTATGTAACTTGTAGGCAGCAGCGGCGACAACAGTGTTCAATACGTCACCAATGTACACGCATGCACAGAAATGGTGTCCCGACATAAGCAATCACCACTGCCCCACTCCAGTACTGGAAACGAGGAGAGGGAGTGAAGAGGTAGTGTTGAAGGCCACTCAAGTACCGAAAAGAAGGGGAAGGGAGTAAACGGGTAGTACTGAAAGCACAGTGTGTGTATTAGTGTACATCCACCACTGTGCCCATTTCGATCACAACAGCCTTGTAGCTGGTTGTCTACCTGCAGTAGTGCGTTAAGCGAGGAGGTGGGGGATAGCTGCGCTTTGTTTATATCGGGGCACCATTTCTGTGCACGAGTGTACTATGACTAGATCTCGGATGTTTAGGTGTTAAAAATGTTATTTGAGACGTCTAAGATAGGCTCTCAAACATGAAATAATAGGTTTCAAAAATATGTTTTAGGCAGCTTCAATTTTAGAAGCCGTCCCCGCGGTGTAGGGGTAGCGTGTCTGCCCCTTACCCGGCGAACCCGGGTTCAGTTCCGGCCAGGTCAGAGATTTTTACCTTGACCTGAGGACTGCTTCGAGGTTCATTTATCCTACGTGATTACAATTTAGGAGCTATTGGCGGTGAGATGGCGGCCCCGTCTAGAAAGCCAAGAATAACGGCCGAGAGTATTCGTCGTGCTGACCACACGACACCTCGTAATCTGCAGGCCTTCGGGCCTGTTGCGCCAGGGGCTTGGCCTTCAGTTTTAGGTATTTTATTACGCAACAATTAAAATAACATCATTATTTTGCTAAATTAATAATAAGCTGACACTTTCAGTATAATTCGTGGTGATGATGATGATGATGATGATGATGATGATAACGGTCGTGGTGATGATGTTTGTTGTTTAAAGGGGCCTAACACCTAGGTCATTGGCCCAGGCGACATAATTCAAACGGACGACTGAAACGTTCTCGGGAGAACCAACGCTGGATGGTAAATGAAATGGCGTATGGCTTTTAGTGTCGGGAATGTCCAAGGACATGTTCGGCTTGCCAGATGCAGGTCTTTCGATTTGACTCCCGTAGGTGACCTGCGCATCGTGGTGGTGGTGGTGATGATGATGAAATGATGATTAATACAACACATACACCCAGCCCCCGTGCCAGAGAAATTAACCAACGATAGTTAAAATTCCCGACCCTGCCGGGAATCGAACCCGGGACCCCTGTGGCCAAAGGCCAACACGCTAACCATTTAGCCATGGAGCCGGACCGCTGGATGGTAAACGGAAGGAGAAGATTATTATTATTATTATTATTATTATTATTATTATTATTATTATTATTATTATTATTATTATTATTCCCGTAATTCAAATGACGTAATATCACTACATTATTTTCACCAAGCTCATTCCGATATGTTCGCCTCTGTGGAGTAGTGGTTAGCATGATTAGTTGCCAGCCCCGGAGGCGCGGGTTCGATTCCCGGCTCTGCCACGAAATTTGAAAAATGGTACAAGGGCTGGAATGGGGTCCATTCAGCCTCGTGATGCCAACTGAGTTGAGGAGGGTTCGACTCCCACCTCAGCCGCCCGCAAAGTGGTTTTCCGTGATTTTTCACTTCTCCTCCAGGCAAATGCTGGGATGGTACCTAACTTAAGGCAACGGCAGCTTTCTTGCCCATCCCTTTCAATCTTCCCATCCCCCCACGAGGCCCTTGTTCAGAATAACAGGTAAGGCCACCTGGGAGAGGTACTGGTCCTCCTCCCCAGGTGGTAGAGGTGGGATCCCTCGTTGAGTCCGAGGAAAATCCAACCTTAGATGGTAAACTGATTAAAAAAGAAGGTATAAACTGCCATAAGATTCAGATAAGATATATGCAGATGGACTTCTTATCATTATTATCGAGTACCGTATCGACATTTTACACTCATCGACAGAACGCTTAACTTCCTTTCAAACGTTTTACAAACCAGAATAATACTATATTGATTTTCTTAAAGAGGATAGCTTGACAGAACAAAATGTGCTGGATAGTTTACCTTCATTAAAACTGAGTGAATATTTGTAAGCAGTAATGTGACTCGTTTTTCATTCCCTGTTCATGGTGGAAATTGGAAGTCTGCTTTTAGAACTCTGATGATGACCACTTAATAAATGTAACTCGTATCTCGTAAATAAAATCTTACTGCTAATAGACAAATACTTCTCAGCACCACCATAAGTTTAATAATAATAATAATAATAATAATAATAATAATAATAATAACATACATACATTACATTATCATTATAGACTGTTATGCCTTTCAGCGTTTAGTCTGCAAGCCTCTGAGAATTTACTAAACGTCGCCACAATCCTCGATTTGCAACTAGTGCTGTGGCCTCATTTAGTTCTATACCTCTTATCTTTAAATCGTTAGAAACCGAGTCTAACCATCGTCGTCTTGGTCTCCCTCTACTTCTCTTACCCTCCATAACAGAGTACATTATTCTCCTAGGTAACCTATCCTCCTCCATTCGCCTCACATGACCCCACCACCGAAGCCGGTTTATGCGTACAGCTTCATCCATCGAGTTCATTCCTAAATTAGCCTTTATCTCCTCATTTCGAGTACCCTCCTGCCATTGTTCCCACCTGTTTGTACCAGCAATCATTCTTGCTACTTTCATGTCTGTTACTTCTAACTTATGAATAAGATATCCTGAGTCCACCCAGCTTTCGCTCCCATAAAGCAAAGTTGGTCTGAAAACAGACCGATGTAAAGATAGTTTCGCCTGGGAACTCACTTCCTTCTTACAGAATACTCCTGATCGCAACTGCGAGATCACTGCATTAGCTTTACTACACCTTGATTCAATCTCAATTACTATATTACCATCCTGGGAGAACACACAACCTAAATACTTGAAATTATCGACCTGTTCTAGCTTTAAAATAATAGTAATAATGTTTTGGAGAAATATTTTGTAAAAGAAAGGTTACATGAGATGGAAAGAGCGTATGGCGTGACTAAGAATTTTTAAAAGAAATGCTAATTTAAGAATCTTAAAATAAGGTACTGTCTTCCTCTGTGGTGTAGTGGTTAGTGTGATTCAGCCGCCACCACCCTCGGAGGCCCGGGTTCGATTGCCGGCTCTGTCACGAATTTTGAAAAGTAGTACGAGGGCTGGAACGGAGTCCACTCAGCCTCGGGAGATCAACTGAGTAGACGAGGTTTCGATTCCCACCTCAGCCGTCCTCGAAGTGGTTTTCCGTGGTTTCCCACTTCTCCTCCAGGCAAATGCCGGGATGATACCTAACTTAATGCCACGGTTGCTTCCTTCCCTCTTCCTTGTCTACCCCTTCCAATCTTCCCCTCCCCCCCTCCCCCACAAAGCCCTTGTTCAGCATAGCAGGTGAGGCAACCTGGGCGAGGTAATAGTCCTCCTCGCCGGTTGTATCCCCCGACCCAAAATCTCACGCTCTGGGATACCACCCTTGAGGTGGTAGAGGTGGGATCCCTCGCTGAGTCCGAGGGAGAAACCAACCCTGGAGGGTAAACAGATTAAGAAAGAAGGAAGGAAAGAAAATAAGACAGTACACTACAGTAGTGGAGCCAGAATGTCTTAATGCAAGTGAATGTCTAGTTTTGAACTATAGTTTAAATAACTGGAAGTGCTAGAAGGAAGAATCATGAGAAAAATCTTAGGACCAATGAAAACAACAGAACAAAGGAAAATAAGGAAATACATCAAGGCATAGAAAATATAACAGAAACAATAAGAAAAGGAGACTGCTATTTTTTGGAAATATCTATAGATCAGGGCCTCTCAAACGCCCAAAATCTCACGTGTGCAAATCGAGGTGCAAGAGCTCCGTGCACTGTGCATCGGTTCCACTCGTCTCGGCTCGGACTAACGCTTCGTCTCTGGGCTATTCGGCTAAGCTCGGCTCAACTGGGCTCGGATTTGGTGCGCTACGGTGCAAGTGAGGAAGAGGGAGACAGGGGGAGCGAGCGAGACAGGTGTGGGGAAAGAGAGAGACAGCGCTATTGCTCCAAATGGAGGAGTGCGGCTCTGCACTCTGGTCAACCAAGCGAAGTCGTCTTTTTTGCACCGTGCACAGTGCATGCACCCTGAGAGGCCCTGCTATAGATGGATGATAACAGATTGACAAAACTGATAGTCAAATACCTTTGCGAGAAAAAGTCTACAAGAGGTCAAGAAAGATTTGGAAAAAATAAAATTGAGAAGAGGAAATTAAAGAACGATTTTTAAATAGATAGTTTTAAGAATGAAGGGACTCCGCGGAAAAATGAAAAAGAAACTCGGTCCAAAGTGGTATGAGAAGGAATACTGAAAAGAATGGAAGACGAAACAACAAGGAAGGATGAATTGAAATTGGCATGTGGTTCCTAGCAGGCCTCATCGTAAATAATAATAATAATAATAATAATAATAATAATAATAATAATAATAATAATAATAATAATAATAATAATTTTCGCATGAGACCAAACCAAGAACTATACCAACAATTTGAAAACATCACCACCACAATGAAAAAGAGGAAATTGACGTTCTGCGGACATATTAAAAGGATGGGATCAGAGAGACTCGCCAACAGGATCCTCACCTTCCAGGAGAACAGGAAGACACAAGTCCCATTGGTAAAAGAAGTCCACAGAGATTTAGAAAAATGTGGGATCACGGCAGAAGATATAACAAACAAAAAAATCTTCAGACAGAGAGTTGCGAAGGTGAAGGACCTAGCCGATTAGAAAACGAGGAAGAATAGAGTATTCTTGGCAGAAGAACGAGCACGAGCAAGCCAATGGGTGAAGGAATACTGGCGAAAGAGGAAGGAGAAAGAACTTGAGGAAGCAATGGAAGTTGCGTAATCGCAGCCCATAGATGTCTGAAACGAAAATAATAATAATAATAATAATAATAATAATAACAATCCTACTGAGTAAGTGGCTGCACGGGTTAGTTCACGTAGCTATCAGCTTGCATTCGGGAGATAGTGGGTTCCAATCCCACCGTCGGCAGCCCTGATGATAGTTTTCCATGGTTTCCCATTTTCCACACCAGGCAAATTCTCGGGCTGTATCTTAATTAAAGACAGGGTCGCTACTCTTCCGTTCCTAGCCCTTTTCCATGCTTGCGTCGCCGCAAAGTTAAACTACTAGCAAAAAATAACCAGCCATTGAAGCAATTTCTTTTGACTGTTCATCAACAACTCAGAAACTAAGCATTTTCGAGACCATAATCATTTGCCATTTAAAAAAATGTTTTGATGTTAGAAATATGTTCCCAGAATATTTGACACCTAATTAGATACAACCTGTATTCACTTCACACCGTTAAGAAGTGTCCTTTCGTCTCTCCAAAAATGGAAATAAATCGGTGAAACACAGCACGTGGTGCCTCCTTATAAGTTAGAATGTTGTTAATCGTGTTAATATATTATCGTAATAAATAAATATGTGTTGGAATGTGCAAATTATGTATATTTTTATCTAGTGCTCAATATTTAAATTGCGACAGCTTCTGTCGTTAATACGCTCCTGTTGAAGTTGATTGAAAGCGGCGGTAGTACAGAAGGAGGTTGCAGAATACTGACCTAAGCAAGCAAGAATTGACACACTAAATTGTTGTGTGAGTAGCGGCCCACTGAGCTTCAACCTGCAGGCACGTGATTAGCATATTCTGAGACGTGTGCGAATTTTTTTAGGTTAGAGTTCACACATCCATCAGCCTCCTACGAGAATGTGCCCGCAGGGACTTGCTTTTGTCACACCAGGAGCTTAAGTAAGATGCAAGCAAGACTAGAGCAATTGGGAACATGCATCAATTTCAGAAATATTTTTTTTGAAAAGTACACCAATGAAATAGTACGTAAACGTATTACATTGTGGTATGTTGCCTTGTTTTCTACCATTAAAAAAATATTTAATAGTGCCTTTCCGCAAGGCGAGTGAAACGGCCTCTGACGTAAGCGGCGCGCTGTGACGTCACGATCCAGTACCGCATGGAGCTCTACCAGCCGTTGTGCATCAGCCGTTGCTAAGCCGATTGTTTATTATTCATGATCGCGAATAACTTCGAAATGACAGAAGAAAGGTTCAAAACAGCACAGTCAGACAATCTATCATGTGTAGATGTCATCATTCTTGAAAAGTAGTGACTTTTGTGGCCGCAGAAATTCGCGGATAACAAGCAAGTTTGTAAGTGGCGTCTTTTATATACGTGCAATGTACTGTAACCCATAGTATTAGGATAACAACTAACCTGGATAGATATCACATCACTTTCAACATTTCCTTCTAGACTGATTCCCCTATTAAAGAATAACATTACATTTTCGGGCTTTCAGCATTAGTAAAGTAAGAAATCGGATTTCAGCACTAACATAAACATATAGGTAGCATTATAGTACTAGTCCGCTTCTGTGGTGTAGTGGTTAATGTGTGCCACTCCCGGAGGCCCGGTTTCAATTCCCGGCTCTGCCATGAAAGTTGAAAACAAATAGTACGAGGACTGGAACGGGGTCTACTCAGCCTCGGGAGGTCAACTGAGTAGAAGGGTTTCGAATCCCACCTCAGCCATCCTCGAAGTGGTTTTTCGTATTTTCCTACTTCTCCTCCAGGCACCTAAGGCCACGGCCGTTTCCTTCCCTCTTCCTTGTCTATCCCTTCCGATCCTCCCATCCTCCAACAAGGCCCCTGTTGAGCATAACAGGTGAGGCCGCCTGGGCGAGGTAATGGCCCTCCTCACCAGTTTCATCACCATACTCAAAGTCTCACGTTCCAGGACACTGCCCTTGAAGTGGTAGAGGTGAAATCCCTCGCTGAGTCCGAGAGAAAACCAACCCTGAAGGATAAACTGATTAAGAAAGAAAGAAAGAAGGAAAGAAAGAAAGATCATAGTACTATAGGGCTATAATCTAACACTCCCAAAAAATATATATATTTATGGTTGGGACAACTGGCCTACCCACTTCCAGTGCTCATGAAAGAGAATTAAATATCTTTGTGGAGGGAAAAATGTTAAACATGATAAAGATAAATATGACTTCATCTAGTTTTCACAAGTCGGGCTGAGTGGTTCAGACTGTTGAGGTGCTGGCCTTCTGACCCCAACTTGGCAGGTTCGATCCTGGTTCAGTCCGGTGGTAGTTGAAGGTGTTCAAATACGTCAGCCTCGTGTCGGTAGATTTACTGGCACGTAAAAGAACTCCTGCAGGACTAAACTCCTGCACATCGGCGTCTCCGAAAATCGTAGAAGTAGTTAGCGGGGCGTGAAGCCAATAACATTAATTACATTTGGCTTTTAACAAGCTGAGCATACCAGGAAAGAAAAGTGTCCTGGTGACATTTTAGTCGCTCAATACAGGAATGTCTTTGGGTGCTGTGACTTTTACTTCTTTTTTTTTTTTTTTTTTTTGCTGTTTGCTTTACGTCACACCGTCACATATAGGTCTTATGGCGACGATGGGACAGGAAAGGCCTAGGAATGGGAACAAAGCGGCCATGGCCTTAGGTACAGCCTCAGCATTTGCCTGGTGTGAAAATGGGAAACCACGGAAAACCATCTTCAGGTCTGCCGGCAGTGGAGTTCAAAACCCACTATCTCCCGGATGCGAGCTCACAGCTGTGCGCTCCTAACCGCACGGCCAACTCGCGCGGTATTTTTACCCTTCGGTTTATTGACTTGGCTTGTATAACCTAAAACTTAGGCTAAGTTGGATAATATTTTAAACACCTACATCACTATTTTCACCTGTGTGCAATTATGTTATTTATTTCGATAATTATTATAATTGAGCATTGTTAACTTATAAGACCCCAACAGACAAGCATTGGTTTTGTGTAGAGTTATACATTTGTTAAATTCACGTTGTTTCCTTTCATGATGTACACGCCTATTCTTTGTTACATTATAAAGTATTTAGATATAGCCTAAATTTCTTTACCAATTAAGCTCTTCAATAAAGACATACATAACTGTCCCATGCCAAGATATATTGATAGAATCAGAGCTGTCAAAATGGTTCATAACCCCTTTGATTTATTATCTTGACGTGGATCACCCAAAACATAGGTTAGGTTTGGAGAATACTTTAATAATCAGCATTATTTAATGCACTGTTTATTACTTTCATATTCCAAGATGTAATTTAAGCATTTAAATAAAGCATCATACATTAAAATTTAAAGTTTTACCACTAGAACAGCTGACATGGAAAAGTGATTTGAAAATTCAAACAAATTCATCTTGCGTTAAAATCTTAAAAAAAATACACTGTAGACTTTTCCGATATATCACCAGCATTTCTCTGGCTCACCAAAATCCATTTCTCCCTAGTTTTAGCGTCTTTGGAACATTTATAAACAATTTGTTTGGTATGGTATGTGATGTGCTATTGCACATCGGAACTCTACACCATTTATAAGTTTTCTGCCTCACTGTCTGCGCAGGATTCATTTTAAGTCTAAAATATACCACTCAGATTATTATCCAATGTATAGACCTCGAATTTAACCATACTAGACACTAACGTAAAGTAGAAATACGCGAAGTGTATCCTGCTTCTCACAGCACACTATGTGTTATTTCGTCTGCTAATTCAGTCAACCTGTACGATGACGTCAGACCAATGAGATCGCGTACTTGCGTGACGTGACATTTTCGTAGATTTTTATCACGTTTGGAGTTATTATTTGTACATTCTGATCACATTTTTGAACTCTGCATGAAATTTTGAATCAGATTAGCATATTTTTAATTAAAACCCCGGATCATGCATGTTCCCTATTGCCGGGTTTAATGCGCGTTATAAACGGTACGGTTCGCTGTAACCTGAAGCGCTGTGTAATGTCAATATTGGCTCCTGGATAGTACAGAATGTAACAAGAAGGTATGACCAAATTTTCAGAGCACATTCCTCACATGTAGAAGAAGAAAATATGTTAAGTACCATCTCCCTCATTCTTTATATGACTAAATGGTTAGCGTGCTGGCCTTTGGACACAGGGGTCCCGGGTTCGATTTCCGGCAGGGTCGTGAATTTTAACCATAATTGGTTAATTCCGCTCGCACGGGGGCTGGGTGTTACTGATGGGAAAATCGAATACTTTTATAATCGAATAACCTCCATCCGATTATTTAAATATTCGAATAAATAATCGAATGAGTTTCAAATATTATTCAGTTGTATCGCATAGAATCCGAATAGAATCGATTGAAATAAGCGAATAGGTAAACTCCTAAGAAAAATAGAAATACGAATTTTTTTAATGTGAGTGCGTGAGCGCGTGGTGCAGTAGCCTATATTCAGTGTTGCCATCCCATAAATCTTTTCTCCACTAAATTTTAGTTGAAAATGCGCCAAATTCCGCTACATTTCGAACTGAAGCTAAATAGCGCCAACCAGCTCTTTTAATAAAAGAGATTAACTCAACACTCACCAGTTTCAGAACAGGAGGTCATCATCTTCTCCTCCCCGCACTATATGTTCTGAAGTAGATGTGCTGGGTTGAGGTCCTGTGGTTTCATAAGAAGCCACATTGTACTGTTCTTTTTCAAAATATATGCTGGCAGTTCCCAGCAGCAAAGCACATGCGGAAATTTTCAGATCCATTTCGAAAGTTCATTACTGCTTTCATTGTTTTTGATAAGTGGGGAAAGAAATAATGTCAAACAATGTCGTATTCATATTGCACAGCTAATTGATGCAACGTCCGTGTTTGGGACATTTGGGAAGCTTTTCTCTTCTTTCTTTCTTTTTTTGCGTCGCATCAACACAGATAGGTCTTATGGCGACTTGGGAAGCTCAACCAACTAGTATTTTAAAGTTTGATGATGATAGTGCTTGTTGTTTTAAGGGGCCTAACATATTTTAAAGTTTAATCATGTAACCACTCTTTACGAAATATCTGACTCTTTTTTTAACCTTTTCTTTCGACAGATTGACGTACCAAAATTAACCTAATCTCAAAATAAATACGATATCAAATACGACACTACCCGGCTCATCAAGAATACAGTCCGACTCGTTGGCTGAACGGTCACTAAAAGCCATACGACATTTCATTTCATTTAATCAAGAATACAGTAACGATTGCAACAAATTCTGACTAAGGCTGTTGGCCAGAGCTGGGGCCTGTTCCACGAACGAACTTTGCAACTTTTCACTTTGCACTTTGCACTTTTCAGTTCAGATTTTGTTCCACCATCACTTTTCAGACTAAGCTTGCAAAGTGGAGAGTGAAAAGTGAAAAGTGAAAAGTTGGGAATCTTTTCACTTTTCAAGCCTGTTATGTTCCTCCATTAGTACAGAAATGCAAAGTGCAAAGAAATGAAGTGAAAAGTTTTCATAAATCTTGCAAAGAGATGATTCCATTTTCATGTGAATTAACAAGTAGGCCTATGTACACTAGTTTCTCGGCGTAGAATTTTGTTTAGTGATATAAACACGTTACGACGTGAGCTTTTGTTAGCATCAAGTGAGGACAGTGATGAAGGATCCAATAAGAGTACGTACAAAGACGAGATTAATTTTCATAACCTCACTAAGACGGACTTTTGCGAGTGATTTCGTATTACCCCAACACAGGCTGACTATATTCTTGAAATGATCGGTCATTATTTTATTGAAACATGCAAAACAAAGAATTCAATGCCTTTCCGAAAAAGAACAAATTCTTATATGCTTATATACATTAGTTAGTAAATGGTGCCCAGCTGCACGGTGTAGCACCAATGCATGGGACATCAAAATCAATTATTTGCAGAACTGTTACCAAAGTCGGAGATGTTATAGTAAATGTAATATTTCCTAACAGTACGTTGGCCTGATAATCCACATAATATAGCGACGGGATTACTAATGAAGGGTGAATTTCCTTCTGTGTGTGGATGTGTTGACGGTACTCTCGTTGACATTGATGTGTGTCATCATTTGAGAGGTTATCTTTAAAGTTGTCAAAAAGGATGTCAAGTTTAAACGGCACCACAATTATACCGTCAAGTTTGCCGCGAAAAGTAAAGCATTAAAATCATAGAGTAATAGGCCTATACAGTTTGCTCATGGAACAAACGCGATCGGATCACTCATTCGCAAAGACTTTTTACTTTGCGAAGAAATTGAAAAGTACAACCTAGATCATGGTGGAACAGAAAGACTTTGCACTTTGCAAGAATTGAAAAGTGAAAAGTGCAAAGTTGAAAAGTTGCAAAGTTCGTTCGTGGAACAGGCCCCTGGTCTAGGAAACGAGTGGTAGTATGTAGCATAAGTTCAATACAACGGGATTAAGTAGACTATTATACCGTAGTAAGTTCGATATTATTTTTTCTCCTGGTGATGAAACGTGATATTATTAACCGCTGAAAATCGTTAAAAGAAGTTTGAATATCCGTTAAAAATCCGCTGTCCGCTAAATGTAAAATTTATCCGCTGTTCTATTTAAAAATCCGCCAAATTTAGCGGAAAATCCGCTGAGTCGGCAACACCGCCTATATTAATCTATGCATTTTAAGTAATGGCATCATAATTCATACGTGTGGAGTATGAGTTCTTATTATTTTCGGAAGGCTTATCAGAGACAGTTCGTCCTACTTACACACTTCCCGTAAGGGAATGGATTTCCTTGTGATGAGTTGATGACAACATTAAGATGACTTTTCATTCCATTATTTGGGAAGCATTCACTATTCAATTGCCCCAATCATTAGAATGGGAATACAAATGAATAATCGAAAAAATAATCTGGGAAAAAATAATATAATCAAATGAAATAATCGAATAAGCGATTATTTTGTATTCGATTATCCCATCACTCCTGGGTGTATGTTGTCGTCTTCATCATCATTTCATCCTCATCACGACGCGCGGGTCACCTACTTGACCTCGGACACTCCCGCCACGCCATTTCATTTCATACGAGATGATGAGCCATCGGTAGACATTGTCATTATTTATGAGGTGGTGGTGGTGGTGGTGGTGGTAGTGGTGGTGATTATTGTTTTAAGAGGAAGTACACCTGGGAACGAACCTCTTTTAACACTAATCAGAGGGGGGAAAATGGAAGGGATCCGACACTTCGAAAAATGAAGATATCGCCCAAAGAAAGACAAGGACCACGAAGGGCTTGAAAATAAAAGACTCCCTAGGCATCAAGAGCTAAATACCGTCGGGGTCGGAAAAGAACAAGGGTTGACCAAGGGAGGTCGGAGAGGATAAGATGAAAGTGAGGAGCCTGGCACAAGTAAGTGGAAGAAATGCCAAGACTCACTTGCTGGTCCCGTGCTCGCCAACTCAAGCTCCCAAATCAAGAGACCCTGTTGCCCTTTTAGTCACCTCTAACGACAGGCAGGGGATACCGTGGGTGTTATTGTACCGCCCCCACCCACATGGGAACACTTTATAAGGAATAGTGACCTGTTTTGTCGTGTTTAATAGTCTTAGTTTTAATTTATATTTTATTGTTAACTTTTTAATTCTATTAGTTCTTTTTTAATCTGTCTTTGTATAGTTTTAAACTTTTAATTTGAATGAAACAATTTCACATCAAAGGCAACGCCTTATTCAATGTTATTACATTTTAACCTATTTTTAGTCCGCCTCTGTGGTGTAGTGGTTAGCGTGATAGCTGCCACCTCCGGAGGCCCGGGTTCGATTCCCGGCTCTGCCACGAAATTTGAAAAGTGGTACGAGGACTGGAACGGGGTCCACTCAGCCTCGGGAGGTCAACTGAGTAGAGGTGGGTTCGATTCCCACCTCAGCCATCCTGGAAGTGGTTTTCCGTGGTTTCCCACTTCTCCTCCAGGCGAATGCCGGGATGGTACCT